>NW_027411801.1:0-150254 GCF_047663935.1 Musca autumnalis
CCGGTGAACTTTTGTATTGGGAAAGTCATCTCCGGATGGGAAAAGTCATCTCCGGTGAACTTTTGTATTGGGAAAGTCATCTCCGGTGAACTTTTGTATTGGGAAAGTCATGCCCGGTGAACTTTTATATTGGGGAAAGTCATCTCCGGTGAACTTTTGTATTGGGAAAGTCATCTCCGGTGAACTTTTGTATGGGAAAAGTCATCTCCGGTGAACTTTTGTATTGGAAAGTCATCTCCGGTGAACTTTTGTATTGGGAAAGTCATGCTCGTGAACTTTTATATTGGGAAAGTCATCTCCGGTGACTTTTGTATAGGAAAAGTCATCTCCGGTGAACTTTTGTATTGGGAAAGTCATCTCCGGTGAACTTTTGTATTGGGAAAGTCATCTCCGGTGAACTTTTGTATGGGAAAAGTCATCTCCGGTGAACTTTTGTATTGGGAAAGTCATCTCCGGTGAACTTTTGTATTGGGAAAGTCATTCCCGGTGAACTTTTGTATGGGAAAAGTCATCTCCGGTGAACTTTTGTATTGGGAAAGTCATCTCCGGTGAACTTTTGTATTGGGAAAGTCATCTCCGGTGAACTTTTGTATTGGGAAAGTCATCTCCGGTGAACTTTTGTATGGGAAAGTCATCTCCGGTGAACTTTGTATTGGGAAAGTCATCTCCGGTGAACTTTTGTATTGGGAAAAGTCATCTCCGGTGAACTTTTGTATTGGGAAAGTCATCTCCGGTGAACTTTTGTATGGGAAAGTCATCTCCGGTGAACTTTTGTATTGGGAAAGTCATCTCCGGTGAACTTTTGTATGGGAAAGTCATCTCCGGTGAACTTTTGTATGGGAAAAGTCATCTCCGGTGAACTTTTGTATTGGGAAAAGTCATCTCCGGTGAACTTTTGTATTGGGAAAGTCATCTCCGGTGAACTTTTGTATGGGAAAGTCATCTCCGGTGAACTTTTGTATTGGGAAAGTCATCTCGGTGAACTTTTGTATGGGAAAAGTCATCTCCGGTGAACTTTTGTATTGGGAAAGTCATCTCCGGTGAACTTTTGTATTGGGAAAGTCATCTCCGGTGAACTTTTGTATTGGGAAAGTCATCTCCGGTGAACTTTTGTATTGGGAAAGTCATCTCCGGTGAACTTTTGTATTGGGAAAGTCATCTCCGGTGAACTTTTGTATTGGGAAAGTCATCTCCGGTGAACTTTTGTATTGGAAAGTCATCTCCGGTGAACTTTTGTATTGGGAAAGTCATCTCCGGTGAACTTTTGTATTGGGAAAGTCATCTCCGGTGAACTTTTGTATTGGGAAAGTCATCTCCGGTGAACTTTTGTATTGGGAAAGTCATCTCCGGTGAACTTTTGTATTGGGAAAGTCATCTCCGGTGAACTTTTGTATTGGGAAAGTCATCTCCGGTGAACTTTTGTATTGGGAAAGTCATCTCCGGTGAACTTTTGTATTGGGAAAGTCATCTCCCGGTGAACTTTTGTATTGGGAAAGTCATCTCCGGTGAACTTTTGTATGGGAAAAGTCATCTCCGGTGAACTTTTGTATTGGGAAAGTCATCTCCGGTGAACTTTGTATTGGGAAAGTCATCTCCGGTGAACTTTTGTATGGGAAAGTCATCTCCGGTGAACTTTTGTATTGGGAAAGTCATCTCCGGTGAACTTTTGTATGGGAAAGTCATCTCCGGTTTATTGGGAAGTCAGTCATCTCCGTGAACTTTTGTATGGGAAAGTCATCTCCGGTGAACTTTTGTATTGGGAAAGTCATCTCCGGTGAACTTTTGTATTGGGAAAGTCATCTCCGGTGAACTTTTGTATGGGAAAAGTCATCTCCGGTGAACTTTTGTATTGGGAAAGTCATCTCCGGTGAACTTTTGTATGGGAAAAGTCATCTCCGGTGAACTTTTATATTGGGAAAGTCATCTCCGGTGAACTTTTGTATGGGAAAAGTCATCTCCGGTGAACTTTTGTATGGGAAAAGTCATCTCCGGTGAACTTTTGTATTGGGAAAGTCATCTCCGGTGAACTTTTGTATTGGGAAAGTCATCTCCGGTGAACTTTTGTATGGGAAAAGTCATCTCCGGTGAACTTTTATATTGGGAAAGTCATCTCCGGTGAACTTTTGTATTGGGAAAGTCGTGCCCGGTGAACTTTTGTATTGGGAAAGTCATCTCCGGTGAACTTTTGTATTGGGAAAGTCATCTCCGGTGAACTTTTGTATTGGGAAAGTCATCTCCGGTGAACTTTTGTATGGGAAAAGTCATCTCCGGTGAACTTTTGTATTGGGAAAGTCATCTCCGGTGAACTTTTGTATTGGGAAAGTCATCTCCGGTGAACTTTTGTATGGGAAAAGTCATCTCCGGTGAACTTTTGTATTGGGAAAGTCATCTCCGGTGAACTTTTGTATGGGAAAAGTCATCTCCGGTGAACTTTTGTATTGGGAAAGTCATCTCCGGTGAACTTTTGTATTGGGAAAAGTCATCTCCGATGAACTTTTGTATTGGGAAAGTCATCTCCGGTGAACTTTTGTATTGGGAAAGTCATCTCCGGTGAACTTTTGTATTGGGAAAGTCATCTCCGGTGAACTTTTGTATGGGAAAAGTCATCTCCGGTGAACTTTTGTATTGGGAAAGTCATCTCCGGTGAACTTTTGTATTGGGAAAGTCATCTCCGGTGAACTTTTGTATGGGAAAGTCAGCTCCGGTGAACTTTTGTATGGGAAAAGTCATCTCCGGTGAACTTTTGTATTGGGAAAGTCATGCCCGGTGAACTTTTGTATGGGAAAAGTCATCTCCGGTGAACTTTTGTATTGGGAAAGTCATGCCCGGTGAACTTTTGTATTGGGAAAGTCATGCCCGGTGAACTTTTGTATTGGGAAAGTCATGCCCGGTGAACTTTTGTATGGGAAAAGTCATCTCCGGTGAACTTTTGTATGGGAAAAGTCATCTCCGGTGAACTTTTGTATTGGGAAAGTCATCTCCGGTGAACTTTTGTATTGGGAAAGTCATCTCCGGTGAACTTTTGTATTGGGAAAGTCATGCCCGGTGAACTTTTGTTTTGGGAAAGTCATGCCCGGTGAACTTTTGTATTGGGAAAGTCATCTCCGGTGAACTTTTGTATGGGAAAAGTCATCTCCGGTGAACTTTTGTATTGGGAAAGTCATCTCCGGTGAACTTTTGTATTGGGAAAGTCATCTCCGGTGAACTTTTGTATTGGGAAAGTCATCTCCGGTGAACTTTTGTATGGGAAAAGTCATCTCCGGTGAACTTTTGTATGGGAAAAGTCATCTCCGGTGAACTTTTGTATTGGGAAAGTCATCTCCGGTGAACTTTTGTATGGGAAAAGTCATCTCCGGTGAACTTTTGTATTGGGAAAGTCATCTCCGGTGAACTTTTGTATGGGAAAAGTCATCTCCGGTGAACTTTTGTATTGGGAAAGTCATCTCCGGTGAACTTTTGTATTGGGAAAGTCATCTCCGGTGAACTTTTGTATGGGAAAAGTCATCTCCGGTGAACTTTTGTATTGGGAAAGTAATGCCCGGTGAACTTTTATATTGGGAAAGTCATCTCCGGTGAACTTTTATATTGGGAAAGTCATGCCCGGTGAACTTTTGTTTTGGGAAAGTCATGCCCGGTGAACTTTTGTATTGGGAAAGTCGTGCCCGGTGAACTTTTGTATTGGGAAAGTCATGCCCGGTGAACTTTTGTATTGGGAAAGTCATCTCCGGTGAACTTTTGTATGGGAAAAGTCATCTCCGGTGAACTTTTGTATTGGGAAAGTCATGCCCGGTGAACTTTTGTATTGGGAAAGTCATCTCCGGTGAACTTTTGTATGGGAAAAGTCATCTCCGGTGAACTTTTGTATTGGGAAAGTCATCTCCGGTGAACTTTTGTATGGGAAAAGTCATCTCCGGTGAACTTTTGTATTGGGAAAGTCATCTCCGGTGAACTTTTGTATTGGGAAAGTCATGCCCGGCGAACTTTTGTATTGGGAAAGTCATGCCCGGTGAACTTTTGTATTGGGAAAGTCATGCCCGGTGAACTTTTGTATTGGGAAAGTCATGCCCGGTGAACTTTTGTATTGGGAAAGTCATCTCCGGTGAACTTTTATATTGGAAAAGTCATGCCCGGTGAACTTTTGTATTGGGAAAGTCATGCCCGGTGAACTATTGTATTGGGAAAGTCATGCCCGGTGAACTTTTGTATAGGGAAAGTCATGCCCGGTGAACTTTTGTATTGGGAAAGTCATGCCCGGTGAACTTTTGTATTGGGAAAGTCATCTCCGGTGAACTTTTATATTGGAAAAGTCATGCCCGGTGAACTTTTGTATTGGGAAAGTCATGCCCGGTGAACTATTGTATTGGGAAAGTCATGCCCGGTGAACTTTTGTATTGGGAAAGTCATGCCCGGTGAACTTTTGTATTGGGAAAGTCATCTCCGGTGAACTTTTGTATTGGGAAAGTCATCTCCGGTGAACTTTTGTATGGGAAAAGTCATCTCCGGTGAACTTTTGTATTGGGAAAGTCATCTCCGGTGAACTTTTGTATGGGAAAAGTCATCTCCGGTGAACTTTTGTATTGGGAAAGTCATCTCCGGTGAACTTTTGTATGGGAAAAGTCATCTCCGGTGAACTTTTGTATTGGGAAAGTCATCTCCGGTGAACTTTTGTATGGGAAAAGTCATCTCCGGTGAACTTTTGTATTGGGAAAGTCATGCCCGGTGAACTATTGTATTGGGAAAGTCATGCCCGGTGAACTTTTGTATTGGGAAAGTCATGCCCGGTGAACTTTTGTATTGGGAAAGTCATCTCCGGTGAACTTTTGTATTGGGAAAGTCATCTCCGGTGAACTTTTGTATGGGAAAAGTCATCTCCGGTGAACTTTTGTATTGGGAAAGTCATCTCCGGTGAACTTTTGTATGGGAAAAGTCATCTCCGGTGAACTTTTGTATTGGGAAAGTCATGCCCGGTGAACTTTTGTATTGGGAAAGTCATGCCCGGTGAACTTTTGTATTGGGAAAGTCATGCCCGGTGAACTTTTGTATTGGGAAAGTCATGCCCGGTGAACTTTTGTATGGGAAAAGTCATCTCCGGTGAACTTTTGTATTGGGAAAGTCATCTCCGGTGAACTTTTGTATTGGGAAAGTCATCTCCGGTGAACTTTTGTATTGGGAAAGTATTCTCCGGTGAACTTTTGTATTGGGAAAGTCATCTCCGGTGAACTTTTGTATGGGAAAAGTCATCTCCGGTGAACTTTTGTATTGGGAAAGTCATCTCCGGTGAACTTTTGTATTGGGAAAGTCATCTCCGGTGAACTTTTGTATTGGGAAAGTCATCTCCGGTGAACTTTTGTATTGGGAAAGTCATCTCCGGTGAACTTTTGTATTGGGAAAGTCATCTCCGGTGAACTTTTGTATTGGGAAAGTCATCTCCGGTGAACTTTTGTATTGGGAAAGTCGTGCCCGGTGAACTTTTGTATTGGGAAAGTCATCTCCGGTGAACTTTTGTATTGGGAAAGTCATCTCCGGTGAACTTTTATATTGGGAAAGTCATGCCCGGTGAACTTTTGTTTTGGGAAAGTCATGCCCGGTGAACTTTTGTATTGGGAAAGTCGTGCCCGGTGAACTTTTGTATTGGGAAAGTCATGCCCGGTGAACTTTTGTATTGGGAAAGTCATCTCCGGTGAACTTTTGTATGGGAAAAGTCATCTCCGGTGAACTTTTGTATTGGGAAAGTCATGCCCGGTGAACTTTTGTATTGGGAAAGTCATCTCCGGTGAACTTTTGTATGGGAAAAGTCATCTCCGGTGAACTTTTGTATTGGGAAAGTCATCTCCGGTGAACTTTTGTATTGGGAAAGTCATCTCCGGTGAACTTTTGTATTGGGAAAGTCATCTCCGGTGAACTTTTGTATTGGGAAAGTCATCTCCGGTGAACTTTTGTATGGGAAAAGTCATCTCCGGTGAACTTTTGTATTGGGAAAGTCATCTCCGGTGAACTTTTGTATGGGAAAAGTCATCTCCGGTGAACTTTTGTATTGGGAAAGTCATCTCCGGTGAACTTTTGTATTGGGAAAGTCATGCCCGGTGAACTTTTATATTGGGAAAGTCATCTCCCGTGAACTTTTGTATGGGAAAAGTCATCTCCGGTGAACTTTTGTATTGGGAAAGTCATCTCCGGTGAACTTTTGTATTGGGAAAGTCATCTCCGGTGAACTTTTGTATGGGAAAAGTCATCTCCGGTGAACTTTTGTATGGGAAAAGTCATCTCCGGTGAACTTTTGTATTGGGAAAGTCATCTCCGGTGAACTTTTGTATGGGAAAAGTCATCTCCGGTGAACTTTTGTATTGGGAAAGTCATCTCCGGTGAACTTTTGTATGGGAAAAGTCATCTCCGGTGAACTTTTGTATTGGGAAAGTCATCTCCGGTGAACTTTTGTATTGGGAAAGTCATCTCCGGTGAACTTTTGTATGGGAAAAGTCATCTCCGGTGAACTTTTGTATTGGGAAAGTCATCTCCGGTGAACTTTTGTATTGGGAAAGTCATCTCCGGTGAACTTTTGTATGGGAAAAGTCATCTCCGGTGAACTTTTGTATTGGGAAAGTCATCTCCGATGAACTTTTGTATGGGAAAAGTCATCTCCGGTGAACTTTTATATTGGGAAAGTCATCTCCGGTGAACTTTTGTATGGGAAAAGTCATCTCCGGTGAACTTTTGTATGGGAAAAGTCATCTCCGGTGAACTTTTGTATTGGGAAAGTCATCTCCGGTGAACTTTTGTATTGGGAAAGTCATCTCCGGTGAACTTTTGTATTGGGAAAGTCATCTCCGGTGAACTTTTGTATGGGAAAAGTCATCTCCGGTGAACTTTTGTATTGGGAAAGTCATCTCCGGTGAACTTTTGTATTGGGAAAGTCATCTCCGGTGAACTTTTGTATTGGGAAAGTCATCTCCGGTGAACTTTTGTATTGGGAAAGTCATCTCCGGTGAACTTTTGTATTGGGAAAGTCATCTCCGGTGAACTTTTGTATGGGAAAAGTCATCTCCGGTGAACTTTTGTATTGGGAAAGTCATCTCCGGTGAACTTTTGTATTGGGAAAGTCATGCCCGGTGAACCTTTATATTGGGAAAGTCATCTCCGGTGAACTTTTGTATTGGGAAAGTCATCTCCGGTGAACTTTTGTATGGGAAAAGTCATCTCCGGTGAACTTTTGTATTGGGAAAGTCATCTCCGGTGAACTTTTGTATGGGAAAAGTCATCTCCGGTGAACTTTTGTATGGGAAAAGTCATCTCCGGTGAACTTTTGTATTGGGAAAGTCATCTCCGGTGAACTTTTGTATGGGAAAAGTCATCTCCGGTGAACTTTTGTATTGGGAAAGTCATCTCCGGTGAACTTTTGTATGGGAAAAGTCATCTCCGGTGAACTTTTGTATTGGGAAAGTCATCTCCGGTGAACTTTTGTATTGGGAAAGTCATCTCCGGTGAACTTTTGTATGGGAAAAGTCATCTCCGGTGAACTTTTGTATTGGGAAAGTCATCTCCGGTGAACTTTTGTATTGGGAAAGTCATCTCCGGTGAACTTTTGTATGGGAAAAGTCATCTCCGGTGAACTTTTGTATTGGGAAAGTCATCTCCGGTGAACTTTTGTATGGGAAAAGTCATCTCCGGTGAACTTTTATATTGGGAAAGTCATCTCCGGTGAACTTTTGTATGGGAAAAGTCATCTCCGGTGAACTTTTGTATGGGAAAAGTCATCTCCGGTGAACTTTTGTATTGGGAAAGTCATCTCCGGTGAACTTTTGTATTGGGAAAGTCATCTCCGGTGAACTTTTGTATGGGAAAAGTCATCTCCGGTGAACTTTCATATTGGGAAAGTCATCTCCGGTGAACCTTTGTATTGGGAAAGTCGTGCCCGGTGAACTTTTGTATTGGGAAAGTCATCTCCGGTGAACTTTTGTATTGGGAAAGTCATCTCCGGTGAACTTTTGTATTGGGAAAGTCATCTCCGGTGAACTTTTGTATGGGAAAAGTCATCTCCGGTGAACTTTTGTATTGGGAAAGTCATCTCCGGTGAACTTTTGTATTGGGAAAGTCATCTCCGGTGAACTTTTGTATGGGAAAAGTCATCTCCGGTGAACTTTTGTATTGGGAAAGTCATCTCCGGTGAACTTTTGTATGGGAAAAGTCATCTCCGGTGAACTTTTGTATTGGGAAAGTCATCTCCGGTGAACTTTTGTATTGGGAAAAGTCATCTCCGGTGAACTTTTGTATTGGGAAAGTCATCTCCGGTGAACTTTTGTATTGGGAAAGTCATCTCCGGTGAACTTTTGTATTGGGAAAGTCATCTCCGGTGAACTTTTGTATTGGGAAAGTCATCTCCGGTGAACTTTTGTATTGGGAAAGTCATCTCCGGTGAACTATTGTATTGGGAATGTCATGTTCGGAGAACTTTTGTTTGGAAAAGTCATCTCCGGTGAACTTTTGTATTGGGAAAGTCATGCCCGGTGAACTTTTGTATGGGAAAAGTCATCTCCGGTGAACTTTTGTATTGGGAAGTCATGCCCGGTGAACTTTTGTATTGGGAAAGTCATGCCCGGTGAACTTTTGTATTGGGGAAGTCATGCCCGGTGAACTTTTGTATGGGAAAAGTCATCTCCGGTGAACTTTTGTATGGGAAAAGTCATCTCCGGTGAACTTTTGTATTGGGAAAGTCATCTCCGGTGAACTTTTGTATTGGGAAAGTCATCTCCGGTGAACTTTTGTATGGGAAAAGTCATCTCCGGTGAACTTTTGTATTGGGAAAGTCATCTCCGGTGAACTTTTGTATTGGGAAAGTCATCTCCGGTGAACTTTTGTATGGGAAAAGTCATCTCCGGTGAACTTTTGTATTGGGAAAGTCATGCCCGGTGAACTTTTGTATTGGGGAAGTCATGCCCGGTGAACTTTTGTATTGGGAAAGTCATGCCCGGTGAACTTTTGTATTGGGAAAGTCGTGCCCGGTGAACTTTTGTATTGGGAAAGTCATGCCCTGTGAACTTTTGTATTGGGAAAGTCATCTCCGGTGAACTTTTGTATTGGGAAGTCATCTCCGGTGAACTTTTGTATGGGAAAAGTCATCTCCGGTGAACTTTTGTATGGGAAAAGTCATCTCCGGTGAACTTTTGTATTGGGAAAGTCATGCCCGGTGAACTTTTGTATTGGGAAAGTCATCTCCGGTGAACTTTTGTATGGGAAAAGTCATCTCCGGTGAACTTTTGTATTGGGAAAGTCATCTCCGGTGAACTTTTGTATTGGGAAAGTCATCTCCGGTGAACTTTTGTATGGGAAAAGTCATCTCCGGTGAACTTTTGTATTGGGAAAGTCATCTCCGGTGAACTTTTGTATTAGGAAAGTCATCTCCGGTGAACTTTTGTATTGGGAAAGTCATCTCCGGTGAACTTTTGTATTGGGAAAGTCATCTCCGGTGAACTTTTGTATGGGAAAAGTCATCTCCGGTGAACTTTTGTATTGGGAAAGTCATCTCCGGTGAACTTTTGTATGGGAAAAGTCATCTCCGGTGAACTTTTGTATTGGGAAAGTCATCTCCGGTGAACTTTTGTATGGGAAAAGTCATCTCCGGTGAACTTTTGTATTGGGAAAGTCATCTCCGGTGAACTTTTGTATTGGGAAAGTCATCTCCGGTGAACTTTTGTATTGGGAAAGTCATCTCCGGTGAACTTTTGTATTGGGAAAGTCATCTCCGGTGAACTTTTGTATGGGAAAAGTCATCTCCGGTGAACTTTTGTATTGGGAAAGTCATCTCCGGTGAACTTTTGTATGGGAAAAATCATCTCCGGTGAACTTTTGTATTGGGAAAGTCATCTCCGGTGAACTTTTGTATTGGGAAAGTCATCTCCGGTGAACTTTTGTATGGGAAAAGTCATCTCCGGTGAACTTTTGTATTGGGAAAGTCATGCCCGGTGAACTTTTGTATTGGGAAAGTCATCCCCGGTGAACTTTTGTATGGGAAAAGTCATCTCCGGTGAACTTTTGTATTGGGAAAGTCATCTCCGGTGAACTTTTGTATTGGGAAAGTCATCTCCGGTGAACTTTTGTATGGGAAAAGTCATCTCCGGTGAACTTTTGTATTGGGAAAGTCATCTCCGGTGAACTTTTGTATGGGAAAAGTCATCTCCGGTGAACTTTTGTACTGGGAAAGTCATCTCCGGTGAACTTTTGTATTGGGAAAGTCATCTCCGGTGAACTTTTGTATGGGAAAAGTCATCTCCGGTGAACTTTTGTATTGGGAAAGTCGTGCCCGGTGAACTTTTGTATTGGGAAAGTCATGCCCGGTGAACTTTTATATTGGGAAAGTCATCTCCGGTGAACTTTTGTATGGGAAAAGTCATCTCCGGTGAACTTTTATATTGGGAAAGTCATCTCCGGTGAACTTTTGTATGGGAAAAGTCATCTCCGGTGAACTTTTATATTGGGAAAGTCATCTCCGGTGAACTTTTGTATGGGAAAAGTCATCTCCGGTGAACTTTTGTATTGGGAAAGTCATCTCCGGTGAACTTTTGTATTGGGAAAGTCATCTCCGGTGAACTTTTGTATTGGGAAAGTCATCTCCGGTGAACTTTTATATTGGGAAAGTCATGCCCGGTGAACTTTTGTTTTGGGAAAGTCATGCCCGGTGAACTTTTGTATTGGGAAAGTCGTGCCCGGTGAACTTTTGTATTGGGAAAGTCATGCCCGGTGAACTTTTGTATTGGGAAAGTCATCTCCGGTGAACTTTTTATGGGAAAAGTCATCTCCGGTGAACTTTTGTATTGGGAAAGTCATGCCCGGTGAACTTTTGTATTGGGAAAGTCATCTCCGGTGAACTTTTGTATGGGAAAAGTCATCTCCGGTGAACTTTTGTATTGGGAAAGTCATCTCCGGTGAACTTTTGTATTGGGAAAGTCATCTCCGGTGAACTTTTGTATTGGGAAAGTCATCTCCGGTGAACTTTTGTATTGGGAAAGTCATCTCCGGTGAACTTTTGTATTGGGAAAGTCATCTCCGGTGAACTTTTGTATGGGAAAAGTCATCTCCGGTGAACTTTTGTATGGGAAAAGTCATCTCCGGTGAACTTTTGTATTGGGAAAGTCATCTCCGGTGAACTTTTGTATGGGAAAAGTCATCTCCGGTGAACTTTTGTATTGGGAAAGTCATCTCCGGTGAACTTTTGTATGGGAAAAGTCATCTCCGGTGAACTTTTGTATTGGGAAAGTCATCTCCGGTGAACTTTTGTATTGGGAAAGTCATCTCCGGTGAACTTTTATATTGGGAAAGTCATGCCCGGTGAACTTTTGTTTTGGGAAAGTCATGCCCGGTGAACTTTTGTATTGGGAAAGTCGTGCCCGGTGAACTTTTGTATTGGGAAAGTCATGCCCGGTGAACTTTTGTATTGGGAAAGTCATCTCCGGTGAACTTTTGTATGGGAAAAGTCATCTCCGGTGAACTTTTGTATTGGGAAAGTCATGCCCGGTGAACTTTTGTATTGGGAAAGTCATCTCCGGTGAACTTTTGTATGGGAAAAGTCATCTCCGGTGAACTTTTGTATTGGGAAAGTCATCTCCGGTGAACTTTTGTATTGGGAAAGTCATCTCCGGTGAACTTTTGTATTGGGAAAGTCATCTCCGGTGAACTTTTGTATTGGGAAAGTCATCTCCGGTGAACTTTTGTATGGGAAAAGTCATCTCCGGTGAACTTTTGTATTGGGAAAGTCATCTCCGGTGAACTTTTGTATGGGAAAAGTCATCTCCGGTGAACTTTTGTATTGGGAAAGTCATCTCCGGTGAACTTTTGTATTGGGAAAGTCATGCCCGGTGAACTTTTATATTGGGAAAGTCATCTCCGGTGAACTTTTGTATGGGAAAAGTCATCTCCGGTGAACTTTTGTATTGGGAAAGTCATCTCCGGTGAACTTTTGTATTGGGAAAGTCATCTCCGGTGAACTTTTGTATGGGAAAAGTCATCTCCGGTGAACTTTTGTATGGGAAAAGTCATCTCCGGTGAACTTTTGTATTGGGAAAGTCATCTCCGGTGAACTTTTGTATGGGAAAAGTCATCTCCGGTGAACTTTTGTATTGGGAAAGTCATCTCCGGTGAACTTTTGTATGGGAAAAGTCATCTCCGGTGAACTTTTGTATTGGGAAAGTCATCTCCGGTGAACTTTTGTATTGGGAAAGTCATCTCCGGTGAACTTTTGTATGGGAAAAGTCATCTCCGGTGAACTTTTGTATTGGGAAAGTCATCTCCGGTGAACTTTTGTATTGGGAAAGTCATCTCCGGTGAACTTTTGTATGGGAAAAGTCATCTCCGGTGAACTTTTGTATTGGGAAAGTCATCTCCGATGAACTTTTGTATGGGAAAAGTCATCTCCGGTGAACTTTTATATTGGGAAAGTCATCTCCGGTGAACTTTTGTATGGGAAAAGTCATCTCCGGTGAACTTTTGTATGGGAAAAGTCATCTCCGGTGAACTTTTGTATTGGGAAAGTCATCTCCGGTGAACTTTTGTATTGGGAAAGTCATCTCCGGTGAACTTTTGTATTGGGAAAGTCATCTCCGGTGAACTTTTGTATTGGGAAAGTCATCTCCGGTGAACTTTTGTATTGGGAAAGTCATCTTCGGTGAACTTTTGTATTGGGAAAGTCATCTCCGGTGAACTTTTGTATGGGAAAAGTCATCTCCGGTGAACTTTTGTATTGGGAAAGTCATCTCCGGTGAACTTTTGTATTGCGAAAGTCATGCCCGGTGAACTTTTATATTGGGAAAGTCATCTCCGGTGAACTTTTGTATTGGGAAAGTCATCTCCGGTGAACTTTTGTATGGGAAAAGTCATCTCCGGTGAACTTTTGTATTGGGAAAGTCATCTCCGGTGAACTTTTGTATGGGAAAAGTCATCTCCGGTGAACTTTTGTATGGGAAAAGTCATCTCCGGTGAACTTTTGTATTGGGAAAGTCATCTCCGGTGAACTTTTGTATGGGAAAAGTCATCTCCGGTGAACTTTTGTATTGGGAAAGTCATCTCCGGTGAACTTTTGTATGGGAAAAGTCATCTCCGGTGAACTTTTGTATTGGGAAAGTCATCTCCGGTGAACTTTTGTATTGGGAAAGTCATCTCCGGTGAACTTTTGTATGGGAAAAGTCATCTCCGGTGAACTTTTGTATTGGGAAAGTCATCTCCGGTGAACTTTTGTATTGGGAAAGTCATCTCCGGTGAACTTTTGTATGGGAAAAGTCATCTCCGGTGAACTTTTGTATTGGGAAAGTCATCTCCGGTGAACTTTTGTATGGGAAAAGTCATCTCCGGTGAACTTTTATATTGGGAAAGTCATCTCCGTGTGAACTTTTGTATGGGAAAAGTCATCTCCGGTGAACTTTTGTATGGGAAAAGTCATCTCCGGTGAACTTTTGTATTGGGAAAGTCATCTCCGGTGAACTTTTGTATTGGGAAAGTCATCTCCGGTGAACTTTTGTATGGGAAAAGTCATCTCCGGTGAACTTTCATATTGGGAAAGTCATCTCCGGTGAACTTTTGTATTCGGAAAGTCGTGCCCGGTGAACTTTTGTATTGGGAAAGTCATCTCCGGTGAACTTTTGTATTGGGAAAGTCATCTCCGGTGAACTTTTGTATTGGGAAAGTCATCTCCGGTGAACTTTTGTATGGGAAAAGTCATCTCCGGTGAACTTTTGTATTGGGAAAGTCATCTCCGGTGAACTTTTGTATTGGGAAAGTCATCTCCGGTGAACTTTTGTATGGGAAAGTCATCTCCGGTGAACTTTTGTATTGGGAAAGTCATCTCCGGTGAACTTTTGTATGGGAAAAGTCATCTCCGGTGAACTTTTGTATTGGGAAAGTCATCTCCGGTGAACTTTTGTATTGGGAAAAGTCATCTCCGGTGAACTTTTGTATTGGGAAAGTCATCTCCGGTGAACTTTTGTATTGGGAAAGTCATCTCCGGTGAACTTTTGTATTGGGAAAGTCATCTCCGGTGAACTTTTGTATTGGGAAAGTCATCTCCGGTGAACTTTTGTATTGGGAAAGTCATCTCCGGTGAACTTTTGTATTGGGAAAGTCATCTTCGGAGAACTTTTGTATGGGAAAAGTCATCTCCGGTGAACTTTTGTATTGGGAAAGTCATGCCCGGTGAACTTTTGTATGGGAAAAGTCATCTCCGGTGAACTTTTGTATTCGGAAAGTCATGCCCGGTGAACATTTGTATTGGGAAAGTCATGCCCGGTGAACTTTTGTATTGGGAAAGTCATGCCCGGTGAACTTTTGTATGGGAAAAGTCATCTCCGGTGAACTTTTGTATGGGAAAAGTCATCTCCGGTGAACTTTTGTATTGGGAAAGTCATCTCCGGTGAACTTTTGTATTGGGAAAGTCATCTCCGGTGAACTTTTGTATGGGAAAAGTCATCTCCGGTGAACTTTTGTATTGGGAAAGTCATCTCCGGTGAACTTTTGTATTGGGAAAGTCATCTCCGGTGAACTTTTGTATGGGAAAAGTCATCTCCGGTGAACTTTTGTATTGGGAAAGTCATGCCCGGTGAACTTTTGTATTGGGAAAGTCATGCCCGGTGAACTTTTGTATTGGGAAAGTCATGCCCGGTGAACTTTTGTATTGGGAAAGTCGTGCCCGGTGAACTTTTGTATTGGGAAAGTCATGCCCTGTGAACTTTTGTATTGGGAAAGTCATCTCCGGTGAACTTTTGTATTGGGAAGTCATCTCCGGTGAACTTTTGTATGGGAAAAGTCATCTCCGGTGAACTTTTGTATGGGAAAAGTCATCTCCGGTGAACTTTTGTATTGGGAAAGTCATGCCCGGTGAACTTTTGTATTGGGAAAGTCATCTCCGGTGAACTTTTGTATGGGAAAAGTCATCTCCGGTGAACTTTTGTATTGGGAAAGTCATCTCCGGTGAACTTTTGTATTGGGAAAGTCATCTCCGGTGAACTTTTGTATGGGAAAAGTCATCTCCGGTGAACTTTTGTATTGGGAAAGTCATCTCCGGTGAACTTTTGTATTAGGAAAGTCATCTCCGGTGAACTTTTGTATTGGGAAAGTCATCTCCGGTGAACTTTTGTATTGGGAAAGTCATCTCCGGTGAACTTTTGTATGGGAAAAGTCATCTCCGGTGAACTTTTGTATTGGGAAAGTCATCTCCGGTGAACTTTTGTATGGGAAAAGTCATCTCCGGTGAACTTTTGTATTGGGAAAGTCATCTCCGGTGAACTTTTGTATGGGAAAAGTCATCTCCGGTGAACTTTTGTATTGGGAAAGTCATCTCCGGTGAACTTTTGTATTGGGAAAGTCATCTCCGGTGAACTTTTGTATTGGGAAAGTCATCTCCGGTGAACTTTTGTATTGGGAAAGTCATCTCCGGTGAACTTTTGTATGGGAAAAGTCATCTCCGGTGAACTTTTGTATTGGGAAAGTCATCTCCGGTGAACTTTTGTATTGGAAAAATCATCTCCGGTGAACTTTTGTATTGGGAAAGTCATCTCCGGTGAACTTTTGTATTGGGAAAGTCATCTCCGGTGAACTTTTGTATGGGAAAAGTCATCTCCGGTGAACTTTTGTATTGGGAAAGTCATGCCCGGTGAACTTTTGTATTGGGAAAGTCATCTCCGGTGAACTTTTGTATGGGAAAAGTCATCTCCGGTGAACTTTTGTATTGGGAAAGTCATCTCCGGTGAACTTTTGTATTGGGAAAGTCATCTCCGGTGAACTTTTGTATGGGAAAAGTCATCTCCGGTGAACTTTTGTATTGGGAAAGTCATCTCCGGTGAACTTTTGTATGGGAAAAGTCATCTCCGGTGAACTTTTGTATTGGGAAAGTCATCTCCGGTGAACTTTTGTATTGGGAAAGTCATCTCCGGTGAACTTTTGTATGGGAAAAGTCATCTCCGGTGAACTTTTGTATTGGGAAAGTCGTGCCCGGTGAACTTTTGTATTGGGAAAGTCATGCCCGGTGAACTTTTATATTGGGAAAGTCATCTCCGGTGAACTTTTGTATGGGAAAAGTCATCTCCGGTGAACTTTTATATTGGGAAAGTCATCTCCGGTGAACTTTTGTATGGGAAAAGTCATCTCCGGTGAACTTTTATATTGGGAAAGTCATCTCCGGTGAACTTTTGTATGGGAAAAGTCATCTCCGGTGAACTTTTGTATTGGGAAAGTCATCTCCGGTGAACTTTTGTATTGGGAAAGTCACCTCCGGTGAACTTTTGTATTGGGAAAGTCATCTCCGGTGAACTTTTGTATTGGGAAAGTCATCTCCGGTGAACTTTTGTATTGGGAAAGTCATGCCCGGTGAACTTTTGTATGGGAAAAGTCATCTCCGGTGAACTTTTGTATTGGGAAAGTCATGCCCGGTGAACTTTTGTATTGGGAAAGTCATGCCCGGTGAACTTTTGTATTGGGAAAGTCATGCCCGGTGAACTTTTGTATGGGAAAAGTCATCTCCGGTGAACTTTTGTATGGGAAAAGTCATCTCCGGTGAACTTTTGTATTGGGAAAGTCATCTCCGGTGAACTTTTGTATTGGGAAAGTCATCTCCGGTGAACTTTTGTATGGGAAAAGTCATCTCCGGTGAACTTTTGTATTGGGAAAGTCATCTCCGGTGAACTTTTGTATTGGGAAAGTCATCTCCGGTGAACTTTTGTATAGGAAAAGTCATCTCCGGTGAACTTTTGTATTGGGAAAGTCATGCCCGGTGAACTTTTGTATTGGGAAAGTCATGCCCGGTGAACTTTGTATTGGGAAAGTCATGCCCGGTGAACTTTTGTATTGGGAAAGTCGTGCCCGGTGAACTTTTGTATTGGGAAAGTCATGCCCTGTGAACTTTTGTATTGGGAAAGTCATCTCCGGTGAACTTTTGTATTGGGAAGTCATCTCCGGTGAACTTTTGTATGGGAAAAGTCATCTCCGGTGAACTTTTGTATGGGAAAAGTCATCTCCGGTGAACTTTTGTATTGGGAAAGTCATGCCCGGTGAACTTTTGTATTGGGAAAGTCATCTCCGGTGAACTTTTGTATGGGAAAAGTCATCTCCGGTGAACTTTTGTATTGGGAAAGTCATCTCCGGTGAACTTTTGTATGGGAAAAGTCATCTCCGGTGAACTTTTGTATTGGGAAAGTCATCTCCGGTGAACTTTGTATTGGGAAAGTCATCTCCGGTGAACTTTTGAATGGGAAAAGTCATCTCCGGTGAACTTTTGTATGGGAAAAATCATCTCCGGTGAACTTTTGTATTGGGAAAGTCATGCCCGGTGAACTTTTGTATTGGGAAAGTCATCTCCGGTGAACTTTTGTATGGGAAAAGTCATCTCCGGTGAACTTTTGTATTGGGAAAGTCATCTCCGGTGAACTTTTGTATGGGAAAAGTCATCTCCGGTGAACTTTTGTATTGGGAAAGTCATCTCCGGTGAACTTTTGTATGGGAAAAGTCATCTCCGGTGAACTTTTGTATGGGAAAAGTCATCTCCGGTGAACTTTTGTATTGGGAAAGTCATCTCCGGTGAACTTTTGTATGGGAAAAGTCATCTCCGGTGAACTTTTGTATTGGGAAAGTCATCTCCGGTGAACTTTTGTATTGGGAAAGTCATCTCCGGTGAACTTTTGTATTGGGAAAGTCATCTCCGGTGAACTTTTGTATTGGGAAAGTCATCTCCGGTGAACTTTTGTATTGGGAAAGTCGTGCCCGGTGAACTTTTGTATTGGGAAAGTCGTGCCCGGTGAACTTTTGTATTGGGAAAGTCATGCCCTGTGAACTTTTTGTATTGGGAAAGTCATCTCCGGTGAACTTTTGTATTGGGAAGTCATCTCCGGTGAACTTTTGTATTGGGAAATTCATCTCCGGTGAACTTTTGTATGGGAAAAGTCATCTCCGGTGAACTTTTGTATTGGGAAAGTCATCTCCGGTGAACTTTTTGTATTGGGAAAGTCATCTCCGGTGAACTTTTGTATGGGAAAAGTCATCTCCGGTGAACTTTTGTATTGGGAAAGTCATCTCCGGTGAACTTTTGTATTGGGAAAGTCATCTCCGGTGAACTTTTGAATGGGAAAAGTCATCTCCGGTGAACTTTTGTATGGGAAACATCTCCGGTGAACTTTTGTATTGGGAAAGTCATGCCCGGTGAACTTTTGTATTGGGAAAGTTCATCTCCGGTGAACTTTTGTATGGGAAAAGTCATCTCCGGTGAACTTTTGTATTGGGAAAGTCATCTCCGGTGAACTTTTGTATTGGGAAAGTCATCTCCGGTGAACTTTTGTATGGGAAAAGTCATCTCCGGTGAACTTTTGTATTGGGAAAGTCATCTCCGGTGAACTTTTGTATTGGGAAAGTCATCTCCGGTGAACTTTTGTATTGGGAAAGTCATCTCCGGTGAACTTTTGTATGGGAAAAGTCATCTCCGGTGAACTTTTGTATTGGGAAAGTCATCTCCGGTGAACTTTTGTATTGGGAAAGTCATCTCCGGTGAACTTTTGTATTGGGAAAGTCATCTCCGGTGAACTTTTGTATTGGGAAAGTCATCTCCGGTGAACTTTTGTATTGGGAAAGTCGTGCCCGGTGAACTTTTGTATTGGGAAAGTCATGCCCGGTGAACTTTTATACTGGGAAAGTCATCTCCGGTGAACTTTTGTATGGGAAAAGTCATCTCCGGTGAACTTTTATATTGGGAAAGTCATCTCCGGTGAACTTTTGTATGGGAAAAGTCATCTGCGGTGAACTTTTATATTGGGAAAGTCATCTCCGGTGAACTTTTGTATGGGAAAAGTCATCTCCGGTGAACTTTTGTATTGGGAAAGTCATCTCCGGTGAACTTTTGTATTGGGAAAGTCATCTCCGGTGAACTTTTGTATGGGAAAAGTCATCTCCGGTGAACTTTTGTATTGGGAAAGTTATCTCCGGTGAACTTTTGTATTGGGAAAGTCATCTCCGGTGAACTTTTGTATTGGGAAAGTCATCTCCGGTGAACTTTTGTATTGGGAAAGTCATCTCCGGTGAACTTTTGTATTGGCAAAGTCATCTCCGGTGAACTTTTGTATGGGAAAAGTCATCTCCGGTGAACTTTTGTATTGGGAAAGTCATCTCCGGTGAACTTTTGTATGGGAAAAGTCATCTCCGGTGAACTTTTGTATTGGGAAAGTCATCTCCGGTGAACTTTTGTATGGGAAAAGTCATCTCCGGTGAACTTTTGTATTGGGAAAGTCATCTCCGGTGAACTTTTGTATTGGGAAAGTCATCTCCGGTGAACTTTTGTATTGGGAAAGTCATCTCCGGTGAACTTTTGTATTGGGAAAGTCATCTCCGGTGAACTTTTGTATGGGAAAAGTCATCTCCGGTGAACTTTTGTATTGGGAAAGTCATCTCCGGTGAACTTTTGTATGGGAAAAGTCATCTCCGGTGAACTTTTGTATTGGGAAAGTCATCTCCGGTGAACTTTTGTATTGGGAAAGTCATCTCCGGTGAACTTTTGTATGGGAAAAGTCATCTCCGGTGAACTTTTGTATTGGGAAAGTCATGCCCGGTGAACTTTTGTATTGGGAAAGTCATCTCCGGTGAACTTTTGTATGGGAAAAGTCATCTCCGGTGAACTTTTGTATTGGGAAAGTCATCTCCGGTGAACTTTTGTATTGGGAAAGTCATCTCCGGTGAACTTTTGTATGGGAAAAGTCATCTCCGGTGAACTTTTGTATTGGGAAAGTCATCTCCGGTGAACTTTTGTATGGGAAAAGTCATCTCCGGTGAACTTTTGTATTGGGAAAGTCATCTCCGGTGAACTTTTGTATTGGGAAAGTCATCTCCGGTGAACTTTTGTATGGGAAAAGTCATCTCCGGTTAACTTTTGTATTTAGAAAGTCGTGCCCGGTGAACTTTTGTATTGGGAAAGTCATGCCCGGTGAACTTTTATATTGGGAAAGTCATCTCCGGTGAACTTTTGTATGGGAAAAGTCATCTCCTGTGAACTTTTATATTGGGAAAGTCATCTCCGGTGAACTTTTGTATGGGAAAAGTCATCTCCGGTGAACTTTTATATTGGGAAAGTCATCTCCGGTGAACTTTTGTATGGGAAAAGTCATCTCCGGTGAACTTTTGTATTGGGAAAGTCATCTCCGGTGAACTTTTGTATTGGAAAAGTCATCTCCGGTGAACTTTTGTATGGGAAAAGTCATCTCCGGTGAACTTTT
Source organism: Musca autumnalis (assembly GCF_047663935.1). NCBI lineage: Eukaryota > Metazoa > Arthropoda > Insecta > Diptera > Muscidae > Musca > Musca autumnalis. The sequence continues at coordinate 20,223 of NW_027411801.1, forward strand.
GTATTGGGAAAGTCATCTCCGGTGAACTTTTGTATTGGGAAAGTCATCTCCGGTGAACTTTTGTATTGGGAAAGTCATCTCCGGTGAACTTTTGTATTGGGAAAGTCATCTCCGGTGAACTTTTGTATTGGGAAAGTCATCTCCGGTGAACTTTTGTATGGGAAAAGTCATCTCCGGTGAACTTTTGTATTGGGAAAGTCATCTCCGGTGAACTTTTGTATGGGAAAAGTCATCTCCGGTGAACTTTTGTATTGGGAAAGTCATCTCCGGTGAACTTTTGTATGGGAAAAGTCATCTCCGGTGAACTTTTGTATTGGGAAAGTCATCTCCGGTGAACTTTTGTATTGGGAAAGTCATCTCCGGTGAACTTTTGTATTGGGAAAGTCATCTCCGGTGAACTTTTGTATTGGGAAAGTCATCTCCGGTGAACTTTTGTATGGGAAAAGTCATCTCCGGTGAACTTTTGTATTGGGAAAGTCATCTCCGGTGAACTTTTGTATGGGAAAAGTCATCTCCGGTGAACTTTTGTATTGGGAAAGTCATCTCCGGTGAACTTTTGTATTGGGAAAGTCATCTCCGGTGAACTTTTGTATGGGAAAAGTCATCTCCGGTGAACTTTTGTATTGGGAAAGTCATGCCCGGTGAACTTTTGTATTGGGAAAGTCATCTCCGGTGAACTTTTGTATGGGAAAAGTCATCTCCGGTGAACTTTTGTATTGGGAAAGTCATCTCCGGTGAACTTTTGTATTGGGAAAGTCATCTCCGGTGAACTTTTGTATGGGAAAAGTCATCTCCGGTGAACTTTTGTATTGGGAAAGTCATCTCCGGTGAACTTTTGTATGGGAAAAGTCATCTCCGGTGAACTTTTGTATTGGGAAAGTCATCTCCGGTGAACTTTTGTATTGGGAAAGTCATCTCCGGTGAACTTTTGTATGGGAAAAGTCATCTCCGGTGAACTTTTGTATTGGGAAAGTCGTGCCCGGTGAACTTTTGTATTGTGAAAGTCATGCCCGGTGAACTTTTATATTGGGAAAGTCATTTCCGGTGAACTTTTGTATGGGAAAAGTCATCTCCGGTGAACTTTTATATTGGGAAAGTCATCTCCGGTGAACTTTTGTATGGGAAAAGTCATCTCCGGTGAACTTTTGTATTGGGAAAGTCATGCCCGGTGAACTTTTGTATTGGGAAAGTCATCTCCGGTGAACTTTTGAATGGGAAAAGTCATCTCCGGTGAACTTTTGTATGGGAAAAGTCATCTCCGGTGAACTTTTGTATGGGAAAAGTCATCTCCGGTGAACTTTTGTATTGGGAAAGTCATGCCCGGTGAACTTTTGTATTGGGAAAGTCATCTCCGGTGAACTTTTGTATGGGAAAAGTCATCTCCGGTGAACTTTTGTTTTGGGAAAGTCATGCCCGGTGAACTTTTGTATTGGGAAAGTCGTCTCCGTTGAACTTTTGTATTGGGAAAGTCATCTCCGGTGAACTTTTGTATTGGGAAAGTCATCTCCGGTGAACTTTTGTATTGGAAAAGTCATCTCCGGTGAACTTTTGTATTGGGAAAGTCATCTCCGGTGAACTTTTGTATTGGGAAAGTCATCTCCGGTGAACTTTTGTATTGGGAAAGTCATCTCCGGTGAACTTTTGTATTGGGAAAGTCATCTCCGGTGAACTTTTGTATGGGAAAAGTCATCTCCGGTTAACTTTTGTATGGGAAAAGTCATCTCCGGTGAACTTTTGTATTGGGAAAGTCATCTCCGGTGAACTTTTGTATTGGGAAAGTCATCTCCGGTGAACTTTTGTATGGGAAAAGTCATCTCCGGTGAACTTTTGTATTGGGAAAGTCATCTCCGGTGAACTTTTGTATTGGGAAAGTCATCTCCGGTGAACTTTTGTATTGGGAAAGTCATCTCCGGTGAACTTTTGTATTGGGAAAGTCATCTCCGGTGAACTTTTGTATGGGAAAAGTCATCTCCGGTGAACTTTTGTATTGGGAAAGTCATCTCCGGTGAACTTTTGTATGGGAAAAGTCATCTCCGGTGAACTTTTGTATTGGGAAAGTCATCTCCGGTGAACTTTTGTATTGTGAAAGTCATCTCCGGTGAACATTTGTTTTGGGAAAGTCATGCCCGGTGAACTTTTGTATTGGGAAAGTCGTGCCCGGTGAACTTTTGTATTGGGAAAAGTCATCTCCGGTGAAATATTGTATTGGGAAAGTCATGCCCGGTGAACTTTTGTATTGGGAAAGTCATGCCCGGTGAACTTTTGTATTGGGAAAGTCATCTCCGGTGAACTTTTGTATTGGGAAAGTCATCTCCGGTGAACTTTTGTATGGGAAAAGTCATCTCCGGTGAACTTTTGTATTGGGAAAGTCATCTCCGGTGAACTTTTGTATTGGGAAAGTCATCTCCGGTGAACTTTTGTATGGGAAAAGTCATCTCCGGTGAACTTTTGTATTGGGAAAGTCATGCCCGGTGAACTTTTGTATTGGGAAAGTCATGCCCGGTGAACTTTTGTATGGGAAAAGTCATCTCCGGTGAACTTTTGTATTGGGAAAGTCATCTCCGGTGAACTTTTGTATGGGAAAAGTCATCTCCGGTGAACTTTTGTATTGGGAAAGTCATGCCCGGTGAACTTTTGTATTGGGAAAGTCATGCCCGGTGAACTTTTGTATTGGGAAAGTCATCTCCGGTGAACTTTTGTATGGGAAAAGTCATCTCCGGTGAACTTTTGTATTGGGAAAGTCATGCCCGGTGAACTTTTGTATTGGGAAAGTCGTGCCCGGTGAACTTTTGTATTGGGAAAGTCATGCCCGGTGAACTTTTGTATTGGGAAAGTCATCTCCGGTGAACTTTTATATTGGAAAAGTCATGCCCGGTGAACTTTTGTATTGGGAAAGTCATGCCCGGTGAACTATTGTATAGGGAAAGTCATCTCCGGTGAACTTTTGTATGGGAAAAGTCATCTCCGGTGAACTTTTGTATTGGGCAAGTCATCTCCGGTGAACTTTTGTATTGGGAAAGTCATCTCCGGTGAACTTTTGTATTGGGAAAGTCATGAACGGTGAACTATTGTATTGGGAAAGTCATCTCCGGTGAACTTTTGTATTGGGAAAGTCGTGCCCGGTGAACTTTTGTATTGGGAAAGTCATCTCCGGTGAACTTTTGTATTGGGAAAGTCATGCCCGGTGAACTTTTGTATTGGGAAAGTCATGCCCGGTGAACTTTTGTATTGGGAAAGTCATCTCCGGTGAACTTTTGTATTGGGAAAGTCATCTCCGGTGAACGTTTGTATGGGAAAAGTCATGCCCGGTGAACTTTTGTATTGGGAAAGTCATCTCCGGTGAACTTTTGTATGGGAAAAGTCATCTCCGGTGAGCTTTTGTATTGGGAAAGTCATCTCCGGTGAACTTTTGTATGGGAAAAGTCATCTCCGGTGAACTTTTGTATTGGGAAAGTCATCTCCGGTGAACTTTTGTATTGGGAAAGTCATCTCCGGTGAACTTTTGTATTGGGAAAGTCATCTCCTGTGAACTTTTGTATTGGGAAAGTCATCTCCGGTGAACTTTTGTATTGGGAAAGTCATCTCCGGTGAACTTTTGTATGGGAAAAGTCATCTCCGGTGAACTTTTGTATTGGGAAAGTCATCTCCGGTGAACTTTTGTATGGGAAAAGTCATCTCCGGTGAACTTTTGTATTGGGAAAGTCATCTCCGGTGAACTTTTGTATTGGGAAAGTCATCTCCGGTGAACCTTTGTATTGGGAAAGTCATCTCCGGTGAACTTTTGTATTGGGAAAGTCATCTCCGGTGAACTTTTGTATGGGAAAAGTCATCTCCGGTGAACTTTTTATTGGGAAAGTCATCTCCGGTGAACTTTTGTATGGGAAAAGTCATCTCCGGTGAACTTTTGTATTGGGAAAGTCATCTCCGGTGAACTTTTGTATTGGGAAAGTCATCTCCGGTGAACTTTTGTATGGGAAAAGTCATCTCCGGTGAACTTTTGTATTGGGAAAGTCATCTCCGGTGAACTTTTGTATGGGAAAAGTCATCTCCGGTGAACTTTTGTATTGGGAAAGTCATGCCCGGTGAACCTTTGTATTGGGAAAGTCATCTCCGGTGAACTTTTGTATGGGAAAAGTCATCTCCGGTGAACTTTTGTATTGGAAAAGTCATGCCCGGTGAACTTTTGTATTGGGAAAGTCATCTCCGGTGAACTTTTGTATGGGAAAAGTCATCTCCGGTGAACTTTTGTATTGGGAAAGTCATCTCCGGTGAACTTTTGTATTGGGAAAGTCATCTCCGGTGAACTTTTGTATTGGGAAAGTCATCTCCGGTGAACTTTTGTATTGGGAAAGTCATGTCCGGTGAACTTTTGTATGGGAAAAGTCATCTCCGGTGAACTTTTGTATGGGAAAAGTCATCTCCGGTGAACTTTTGTATTGGGAAAGTCATCTCCGGTGAACTTTTGTATTGGGAAAGTCATCTCCGGTGAACTTTTGTATTGGGAAAGTCATCTCCGGTGAACTTTTGTATTGGGAAAGTCATCTCCGGTGAACTTTTGTATTGGGAAAGTCATCTCCGGTGAACTTTTGTATTGGGAAAGTCATCTCCGGTGAACTTGTGTATGGGAAAAGTCATCTCCGGTGAACTTTTGTATGGGAAAAGTCATCTCCGGTGAACTTTTGTATGGGAAAAGTCATCTCCGGTGAACTTTTGTATTGGGAAAGTCATCTCCGGTGAACTTTTGTATTGGGAAAGTCATCTCCGGTGAACTTTTGTATTGGGAAAGTCATCTCCGGTGAACTTTTGTATTGGGAAAGTCATGCCCGGTGAACTTTTGTATGGGAAAAGTCATCTCCGGTGAACTTTTGTATGGGAAAAGTCATCTCCGGTGGACTTTTGTATTGGGAAAGTCATCTCCGGTGAACTTTTGTATTGGGAAAGTCATCTCCGGTGAACTTTTGTATTGGGAAAGTCATCTCCGGTGAACTTTTGTATTGGGAAAGTCATCTCCGGTGAACTTTTGTATTGGGAAAGTCATCTCCGGTGAACTTTTGTATGGGAAAAGTCATCTCCGGTGAACTTTTGTATTGGGAAAGTCATCTCCGGTGAACTTTTGTATTGGGAAAGTCATCTCCGGTGAACTTTTGTATGGGAAAAGTCATCTCCGGTGAACTTTTGTATGGGAAAAGTCATCTCCGGTGAACTTTTGTATGGGAAAAGTCATCTCCGGTGAACTTTTGTATTGGGAAAGTCATGCCCGGTGAACTTTTGTATTGGGAAAGTCATGCCCGGTGAACTTTTATATTGGGAAAGTCATCTCCGGTGAACTTTTGTATTGGGAAAGTCATCTCCGGTGAACTTTTGTATGGGAAAAGTCATCTCCGGTGAACTTTTGTATTGGGAAAGTCATCTCCGGTGAACTTTTGTAAGGGAAAGTCATCTCCGGTGAACTTTTGTATTGGGAAAGTCATCTCCGGTGAACTTTTGTATGGGAAAAGTCATCTCCGGTGAACTTTTGTATTGGGAAAGTCATCTCCGGTGAACTTTTGTATTGGGAAAGTCGTGCCCGGTGAACTTTTGTATTGGGAAAGTCATCTCCGGTGAACTTTTGTATGGGAAAGTCATCTCCGGTGAACTTTTATATTGGGAAAGTCATGCCCGGTGAACTTTTGTATTGGGAAAGTCATCTCCGGTGAACTTTTGTATTGGGAAAGTCATCTCCGGTGAACTTTTGTATTAGGAAAGTCATCTCCGGTGAACTTTTGTATGGGAAAAGTCATCTCCGGTGAACTTTTGTATTGGGAAAGTCATCTCCGGTGAACTTTTGTATGGGAAAAGTCATCTCCGGTGAACTTTTGTATTGGGAAAGTCATGCCCGGTGAACCTTTGTATTGGGAAAGTCATCTCCGGTGAACTTTTGTATGGGAAAAGTCATCTCCGGTGAACTTTTGTATTGGGAAAGTCATGCCCGGTGAACTTTTGTATTGGGAAAGTCATGCCCGGTGAACTTTTGTATTGGGAAAGTCGTGCCCGGTGAACTTTTGTATTGGGAAAGTCATCTCCGGTGAACTTTTGTATGGGAAAAGTCATCTCCGGTGAACTTTTGTATGGGAAAAGTCATCTCCGGTGAACTTTTGTATTGGGAAAGTCATGCCCGGTGAACTTTTGTATTGGGAAAGTCATGCCCGGTGAACTTTTGTATTGGGAAAGTCATGCCCGGTGAACTTTTGTATGGGAAAAGTCATCTCCGGTGAACTTTTGTATGGGAAAAGTCATCTCCGGTGAACTTTTGTATTGGGAAAGTCATCTCCGGTAAACTTTTGTATTGGGAAAGTCATCTCCGGTGAACTTTTGTATTGGGAAAGTCATGCCCGGTGAACTTTTGTTTTGGGAAAGTCATGCCCGGTGAACTTTTGTATTGGGAAAGTCATCTCCGGTGAACTTTTGTATGGGAAAAGTCATCTCCGGTGAACTTTTGTATTGGGAAAGTCATCTCCGGTGAACTTTTGTATGGGAAAAGTCATCTCCGGTGAACTTTTGTATTGGGAAAGTCATCTCCGGTGAACTTTTGTATGGGAAAAGTCATCTCCGGTGAACTTTTGTATTGGGAAAGTCATCTCCGGTGAACTTTTGTATGGGAAAAGTCATCTCCGGTGAACTTTTGTATTGGGAAAGTCATGCCCGGTGAACTTTTGTATTGGGAAAGTCATGCCCGGTGAACTTTTGTATTGGGAAAGTCATGCCCGGTGAACTTTTGTATTGGGATAGTCGTGCCCGGTGAACTTTTGTATTGGGAAAGTCATGCCCGGTGAACTTTTATATTGGGAAAGTCATCTCCGGTGAACTTTTGTATTGGGAAAGTCGTGCCCGGTGAACTTTTGTATTGGGAAAGTCATCTCCGGTGAACTTTTGTATGGGAAAGTCATCTCCGGTGAACTTTTATATTGGGAAAGTCATGCCCGGTGAACTTTTGTATTGGGAAAGTCATCTCCGGTGAACTTTTGTATGGGAAAAGTCATTTCCGGTGAACTTTTGTATTGGGAAAGTCATCTCCGGTGAACTTTTGTATTGGGAAAGTCATCTCCGGTGAACTTTTGTATGGGAAAAGTCATCTCCGGTGAACTTTTGTATGGGAAAAGTCATCTCCGGTGAACTTTTGTATGGGAAAAGTCATCTCCGGTGAACTTTTGTATTGGGAAAGTCATCTCCGGTGAACTTTTGTATTGGGAAAGTCATGCCCGGTGAACTTTTATATTGGGAAAGTCATCTCCGGTGAACTTTTGTATTGGGAAAGTCATCTCCGGTGAACTTTTGTATTGGGAAAGTCATGCCCGGTGAACTTTTGTATGGGAAAAGTCATCTCCGGTGAACTTTTGTATTGGGAAAGTCATCTCCGGTGAACTTTTGTATGGGAAAAGTCATCTCCGGTGAACTTTTGTATTGGGAAAGTCATCTCCGGTGAACTTTTGTATGGGAAAAGTCATCTCCGGTGAACTTTTGTATTGGGAAAGTCATCTCCGGTGAACTTTTGTATGGGAAAAGTCATCTCCGGTGAACTTTTGTATGGGAAAAGTCATCTCCGGTGAACTTTTGTATGGGAAAAGTCATCTCCGGTGAACTTTTGTATTGGGAAAGTCATATCCGGTGAACTTTTGTATTGGGAAAGTCATGCCCGGTGAACTTTTGTATTGGGAAAGTCATGCCCGGTGAACTTTTATATTGGGAAAGTCATCTCCGGTGAACTTTTGTATTGGGAAAGTCATGCCCGGTGAACTTTTGTATTGGGAAAGTCATCTCCGTTGAACTTTTGTATGGGAAAAGTCATCTCCGGTGAACTTTTGTATTGGGAAAGTCATCTCCGGTGAACTTTTGTATGGGAAAAGTCATCTCCGGTGAACTTTTGTATTGGGAAAGTCATCTCCGGTGAACTTTTGTATGGGAAAAGTCATCTCCGGTGAACTTTTGTATTGGGAAAGTCATCTCCGGTGAACTTTTGTATGGGAAAAGTCATCTCCGGTGAACTTTTGTATGGGAAAAGTCATCTCCGGTGAACTTTTGTATGGGAAAAGTCATCTCCGGTGAACTTTTGTATTGGGAAAGTCATCTCCGGTGAACTTTTGTATTGGGAAAGTCATGCCCGGTGAACTTTTGTATTGGGAAAGTCATGCCCGGTGAACTTTTATATTGGGAAAGTCATCTCCGGTGAACTTTTGTATTGGGAAAGTCATCTCCGGTGAACTTTTGTATTGGGAAAGTCATGCCCGGTGAACTTTTGTATGGGAAAAGTCATCTCCGGTGAACTTTTGTATTGGGAAAGTCATCTCCGGTGAACTTTTGTATTGGGAAAGTCATCTCCGGTGAACTTTTGTATGGGAAAAGTCATCTCCGGTGAACTTTTGTATTGGGAAAGTCATCTCCGGTGAACTTTTGTATTGGGAAAGTCATCTCCGGTGAACTTTTGTATTGGGAAAGTCATCTCCGGTGAACTTTTGTTTTGGGAAAGTCATGCCCGGTGAACTTTTGTATTGGGAAAGTCGTGGCCGGTGAACTTTTGTATTGGGAAAAGTCATCTCCGGTGAACTTTTGTATTGGGAAAGTCATCTCCGGTGAACTTTTGTATTGGGAAAGTCATCTCCGGTGAACTTTTGTATTGGGAAAGTCATCTCCGGTGAACTTTTGTATTGGGAAAGTCATCTCCGGTGAACTTTTGTTTTGGGAAAGTCATGCCCGGTGAACTTTTGTATTGGGAAAGTCGTGGCCGGTGAACTTTTGTATTGGGAAAAGTCATCTCCGGTGAACTTTTGTATTGGGAAAGTCATGCCCGGTGAACTTTTGTATTGGGAAAGTCATCTCCGGTGAACTTTTGTATTGGGAAAGTCATCTCCGGTGAACTTTTGTATTGGGAAAGTCATCTCCGGTGAACTTTTGTATGGGAAAAGTCATCTCCGGTGAACTTTTGTATTGGGAAAGTCATCTCCGGTGAACTTTTGTATGGGAAAAGTCATCTCCGGTGAACTTTTGTATTGGGAAAGTCATGCCCGGTGAACTTTTGTATTGGGAAAGTCATGCCCGGTGAACTTTTGTATTGGGAAAGTCATGCCCGGTGAACTTTTGTATGGGAAAAGTCATCTCCGGTGAACTTTTGTATGGGAAAAGTCATCTCCGGTGAACTTTTGTATTGGGAAAGTCGTGCCCGGTGAACTTTTGTATTGGGAAAGTCATGCCCGGTGAACTTTTGTATTGGGAAAGTCGTGCCCGGTGAACTTTTGTATTGGGAAAATCATGCCCGGTGAACTTTTGTATTGGGAAAGTCATCTCCGGTGAACTTTTGTATGGGAAAAGTCATCTCCGGTGAACTTTTGTATTGGGAAAGTCATCTCCGGTGAACTTTTGTATTGGGAAAGTCATGCCCGTTGAACTTTTGTTTTGGGAAAGTCATGCCCGGTGAACTTTTGTTTTGGGAAAGTCATCTCCGGTGAACTTTTGTATGGGAAAAGTCATCTCCGGTGAACTTTTGTATTGGGAAAGTCATCTCCGGTGAACTTTTGTATTGGGAAAGTCATCTCCGGTGAACTTTTGTATGGGAAAAGTCATCTCCGGTGAACTTTTGTATTGGGAAAGTCATCTCCGGTGAACTTTTGTATGGGAAAAGTCATCTCCGGTGAACTTTTGTATTGGGAAAGTCATGCCCGGTGAACTTTTGTATTGGGAAAGTCATGCCCGGTGAACTTTTGTATTGGGAAAGTCATGCCCGGTGAACTTTTGTATGGGAAAAGTCATCTCCGGTGAACTTTTGTATGGGAAAAGTCATCTCCGGTGAACTTTTGTATTGGGAAAGTCATCTCCGGTGAACTTTTGTATTGGGAAAGTCATCTCCGGTGAACTTTTGTATTGGGAAAGTCATGCCCGGTGAACTTTTGTTTTGGGAAAGTCATGCCCGGTGAACTTTTGTATTGGGAAAGTCATGCCCGGTGAACTTTTGTATTGGGAAAGTCATGCCCGGTGAACTTTTGTATGGGAAAAGTCATCTCCGGTGAACTTTTGTATTGGGAAAGTCATCTCCGGTGAACTTTTGTATGGGAAAAGTCATCTCCGGTGAACTTTTGTATTGGGAAAGTCATCTCCGGTGAACTTTTGTATTGGGAAAAGTCATCTCCGGTGAACTTTTGTATTGGGAAAGTCATCTCCGGTGAACTTTTGTATTGGGAAAGTCATCTCCGGTGAACTTTTGTATTGGGAAAGTCATCTCCTGTGAACTTTTGTATTGGGAAAGTCATCTCCGGTGAACTTTTGTATTGGGAAAGTCATCTCCGGTGAACTTTTGTATGGGAAAAGTCATCTCCGGTGAACTTTTGTATTGGGAAAGTCATGCCCGGTGAACTTTTGTATTGGGAAAGTCATGCCCAGTGAACTTTTGTATTGGGAAAGTCATCTCCGGTGAACTTTTGTATTGGGAAAGTCATCTCCGGTGAACTTTTGTATTGAGAAAGTCATCTCCGGTGAACTTTTGTATTGGGAAAGTCATCTCCGGTGAACTTTTGTATTGGGAAAGTCATCTCCGGTGAACTTTTGTATGGGAAAAGTCATCTCCGGTGAACTTTTGTATTGGGAAAGTCATGCCCGGTGAACTTTTGTATTGGGAAAGTCATGCCCGGTGAACTTTTGTATTGGGAAAGTCATCTCCGGTGAACTTTTGTATTGGGAAAGTCATCTCCGGTGAACTTTTGTATGGGAAAAGTCATCTCCGGTGAACTTTTGTATGGGAAAAGTCATCTCCGGTGAACTTTTGTATTGGGAAAGTCATGCCCGGTGAACTTTTGTATTGGGAAAGTCATCTCCGGTGAACTTTTGTATGGGAAAAGTCATCTCCGGTGAACTTTTGTATTGGGAAAGTCATCTCCGGTGAACTTTTGTATGGGAAAAATCATCTCCGGTGAACTTTTGTATTGGGAAAGTCATCTCCGGTGAACTTTTGTATTGGGAAAGTCATCTCCGGTGAACTTTTTTATGGGAAAAGTCATCTCCGGTGAACTTTTGTATTGGGAAAGTCATGCCCGGTGAACTTTTGTATTGGGAAAGTCATCTCCGGTGAACTTTTGTATGGGAAAAGTCATCTCCGGTGAACTTTTGTATTGGGAAAGTCATCTCCGGTGAACTTTTGTATGGGAAAAATCATCTCCGGTGAACTTTTGTATTGGGAAAGTCATGCCCGGTGAACTTTTGTATTGGGAAAGTCATCTCCGGTGAACTTTTGTATGGGAAAAGTCATCTCCGGTGAACTTTTGTATTGGGAAAGTCATCTCCGGTGAACTTTTGTATTGGGAAAGTCATCTCCGGTGAACTTTTGTATGGGAAAAGTCATCTCCGGTGAACGTTTGTATTGGGAAAGTCATGCCCGGTGAACTTTTGTATTGGGAAAGTCATCTCCGGTGAACTTTTGTATTGGGAAAGTCATCTCCGGTGAACTTTTGTATTGGGAAAGTCATCTCCGGTGAACTTTTGTATTGGGAAAGTCATCTCCGGTGAACTTTTGTATTGGGAAAGTCATCTCCGGTGAACTTTTGTATTGGGAAAGTCATCTCCGGTGAACTTTTGTATTGGGAAAGTCATCTCCGGTGAACTTTTGTATTGGGAAAGTCATCTCCGGTGAACTTTTGTATGGGAAAAGTCATCTCCGGTGAACTTTTGTATGGGAAAAGTCATCTCCGGTGAACTTTTGTATTGGGAAAGTCATCTCCGGTGAACTTTTGTATGGGAAAAGTCATCTCCGGTGAACTTTTGTATTGGGAAAGTCATCTCCGGTGAACTTTTGTATTGGGAAAGTCATCTCCGGTGAACTTTTGTATGGGAAAAGTCATCTCCGGTAAACTTTTGTATTGGGAAAGTCTTCTCCGGTGAACTTTTGTATGGGAAAAGTCATCTCCGGTGAACTTTTGTATTGGGAAAGTCATCTCCGGTGAACTTTTGTATTGGGAAAGTCATCTCCGGTGAACTTTTGTATTGGGAAAGTCATCTCCGGTGAACTTTTGTATGGGAAAAGTCATCTCCGGTGAACTTTTGTATTGGGAAAGTCATCTCCGGTGAACTTTTGTATGGGAAAAGTCATCTCCGGTGAACTTTTGTATTGGGAAAGTCATCTCCGGTGAACTTTTGTATTGGGAAAGTCATCTCCGGTGAACTTTTGTATGGGAAAAGTCATCTCCGGTGAACTTTTGTATTGGGAAAGTCATCTCCGGTGAACTTTTGTATTGGGAAAGTCATGCCCGGTGAACTTTTGTATGGGAAAAGTCATCTCCGGTGAACTTTTGTATTGGGAAAGTCATGCCCGGTGAACTTTTATATTGGGAAAGTCATCTCCGGTGAACTTTTGTATGGGAAAAGTCATCTCCGGTGAACTTTTGTATTGGGAAAGTCATCTCCGGTGAACTTTTGTATGGGAAAAGTCATCTCCGGTGAACTTTTGTATTGGGAAAGTCATCTCCGGTGAACTTTTGTATTGGGAAAGTCATCTCCGGCGAACTTTTGTATTGGGAAAGTCATCTCCGGTGAACTTTTGTATGGGAAAAGTCATCTCCGGTGAACTTTTGTATTGGGAAAGTCATCTCCGGTGAACTTTTGTATTGGGAAAGTCATCTCCGGTGAACTTTTGTATGGGAAAAGTCATCTCCGGTGAACTTTTGTATTGGGAAAGTCATCTCCGGTGAACTTTTGTATTGGGAAAGTCATGCCCGGCGAACTTTTGTATTGGGAAAGTCATGCCCGGTGAACTTTTGTATTGGGAAAGTCATCTCCGGTGAACTTTTGTATTGGGAAAGTCATGCCCGGTGAACTTTTGTATTGGGAAAGTCATGCCCGGTGAACTTTTGTATGGGAAAAGTCATCTCCGGTGAACTTTTGTATGGGAAAAGTCATCTCCGGTGAACTTTTGTATTGGGAAAGTCATCTCCGGTGAACTTTTGTATTGGGAAAGTCATCTCCGGTGAACTTTTGTATGGGAAAAGTCATCTCCGGTGAACTTTTGTATTGGGAAAGTCATCTCCGGTGAACTTTTGTATTGGGAAAGTCATCTCCGGTGAACTTTTGTATGGGAAAAGTCATCTCCGGTGAACTTTTGTATGGGAAAAGTCATCTCCGGTGAACTTTTGTATTGGGAAAGTCATCTCCGGTGAACTTTTGTATTGGGAAAGTCATCTCCGGTGAACTTTTGTATTGGGAAAGTCATCTCCGGTGAACTTTTGTATTGGGAAAGTCATCTCCGGTGAACTTTTGTATGGGAAAAGTCATCTCCGGTGAACTTTTGTATTGGGAAAGTCATCTCCGGTGAACTTTTGTATTGGGAAAGTCATCTCCGGTGAACTTTTGTATTGGGAAAGTCATCTCCGGTGAACTTTTGTATGGGAAAAGTCATCTCCGGTGAACTTTTGTTTTGGGAAAGTCATCTCCGGTGAACTTTTGTATTGGGAAAGTCATCTCCGGTGAACTTTTGTATTGGGAAAGTCATCTCCGGTGAACTTTTGTATGGGAAAAGTCATCTCCGGTGAACTTTTGTATTGGGAAAGTCATCTCCGGTGAACTTTTGTATTGGGAAAGTCATCTCCGGTGAACTTTTGTATTGGGAAAGTCATCTCCGGTGAACTTTTGTATTGGGAAAGTCATCTCCGGTGAACTTTTGTATGGGAAAAGTCATCTCCGGTGAACTTTTGTATTGGGAAAGTCATCTCCGGTGAACTTTTGTATTGGGAAAGTCATCTCCGGTGAACTTTTGTATGGGAAAAGTCATCTCCGGTGAACTTTTGTATTGGGAAAGTCATCTCCGGTGAACTTTTGTATTGGGAAAGTCATCTCCGGTGAACTTTTGTATTGGGAAAGTCATCTCCGGTGAACTTTTGTATTGGGAAAGTCATCTCCGGTGAACTTTTGTATGGGAAAAGTCATCTCCGGTGAACTTTTGTATTGGGAAAGTCATCTCCGGTGAACTTTTGTATGGGAAAAGTCATCTCCGGTGAACTTTTGTATTGGGAAAGTCATGCCCGGTGTACTTTTGTATTGGGAAAGTCATCTCCGGTGAACTTTTGTATGGGAAAAGTCATCTCCGGTGAACTTTTGTATTGGGAAAGTCATCTCCGGTGAACTTTTGTATGGGAAAAGTCATCTCCGGTGAACTTTTGTATTGGGAAAGTCATCTCCGGTGAACTTTTGTATGGGAAAAGTCATCTCCGGTGAACTTTTGTATTGGGAAAGTCATCTCCGGTGAACTTTTGTATTGGGAAAGTCATGCCCGGTGAACTTTTGTATGGGAAAAGTCATCTCCGGTGAACTTTTGTATGGGAAAAGTCATCTCCGGTGAACTTTTGTATTGGGAAATTCATCTCCGGTGAACTTTTGTATTGGGAAAGTCATCTCCGGTGAACTTTTGTATTGGGAAAGTCATGCCCGGTGAACTTTTGTTTTGGGAAAGTCATGCCCGGTGAACTTTTGTATTGGGAAAGTCATGCCCGGTGAACTTTTGTATTGGGAAAGTCATGCCCGGTGAACTTTTGTATGGGAAAAGTCATCTCCGGTGAACTTTTGTATTGGGAAAGTCATCTCCGGTGAACTTTTGTATTGGGAAAGTCATCTCCGGTGAACTTTTGTATGGGAAAAGTCATCTCCGGTGAACTTTTGTATTGGGAAAGTCATCTCCGGTGAACTTTTGTATTGGGAAAGTCATCTCCGGTGAACTTTTGTATTGGGAAAGTCATGCCCGGTGAACTTTTGTATTGGGAAAGTCATCTCCGGTGAACTTTTGTATTGGGAAAGTCATCTCCGGTGAACTTTTGTATGGGAAAAGTCATCTCCGGTGAACTTTTGTATTGGGAAAGTCATCTCCGGTGAACTTTTGTATGGGAAAAGTCATCTCCGGTGAACTTTTGTATTGGGAAAGTCATCTCCGGTGAACTTTTGTATGGGAAAGTCATCTCCGGTGAACTTTTGTATTGGGAAAGTCATCTCCGGTGAACTTTTGTATTGGGAAAGTCATGCCCGGTGAACTTTTGTATTGGGAAAGTCATCTCCGGTGAACTTTTGTATTGGGAAAGTCATCTCCGGTGAACTTTTGTATTGGGAAAGTCATGCCCGGTGAACTTTTGTATGGGAAAAGTCATCTCCGGTGAACTTTTGTATTGGGAAAGTCATCTCCGGTGAACTTTTGTATTGGGAAAGTCATCTGCGGTGAACTTTTGTATGGGAAAAGTCATCTCCGGTGAACTTTTGTTTTTGGAAAGTCATGCCCGGTGAACTTTTGTATTGGGAAAGTCATCTCCGGTGAACTTTTGTATGGGAAAAGTCATCTCCGGTGAACTTTTGTATTGGGAAAGTCATCTCCGGTGAACTTTTGTATGGGAAAAGTCATCTCCGGTGAACTTTTGTATTGGGAAAGTCATCTCCGGTGAACTTTTGTATGGGAAGAGTCATCTCCGGTGAACTTTTGTATTGGGAAAGTCATCTCCGGTGAACTTTTGTATGGGAAAAGTCATCTCCGGTGAACTTTTGTATTGGGAAAGTCATGCCCGGTGAACTTTTGTATTGGGAAAGTCATGCCCGGTGAACTTTTGTATTGGGAAAGTCATGCCCGGTGAACTTTTGTATTGGGAAAGTCGTGCCCGGTGAACTTTTGTATTGGGAAAGTCATCTCCGGTGAACTTTTGTATTGGGAAAGTCATCTCCGGTGAACTTTTGTATTGGGAAAGTCATGCCCGGTGAACTTTTGTTTTGGGAAAGTCATGCCCGGTGATCTTTTGTATTGGGAAAGTCATGCCCGGTGAACTTTTGTATTGGGAAAGTCATGCCCGGTGAACTTTTGTATTGGGAAAGTCATGCCCGGTGAACTTTTGTATGGGAAAAGTCATCTCCGGTGAACTTTTGTATTGGGAAAGTCATCTCCGGTGAACTTTTGTATGGGAAAAGTCATCTCCGGTGAACTTTTGTATTGGGAAAGTCATCTCCGGTGAACTTTTGTATTGGGAAAAGTCATCTCCGGTGAACTTTTGTATTGGGAAAGTCATCTCCGGTGAACTTTTGTATTGGGAAAGTCATGCCCGGTGAACTTTTATATTGGGAAAGTCATCTCCGGTGAACTTTTGTATTGGGAAAGTCATCTCCGGTGAACTTTTGTATTGGGAAAGTCATCTCCGGTGAACTTTTGTATTGGGAAAGTCATGCCCGGTGAACTTTTGTATTGGGAAAGTCATCTCCGGTGAACTTTTGTATGGGAAAAGTCATCTCCGGTGAACTTTTGTATTGGGAAAGTCATGCCCGGTGAACTTTTGTATTGGGAAAGTCATGCCCGGTGAACTTTTGTATTGGGAAAGTCATCTCCGGTGAACTTTTGTATTGGGAAAGTCATCTCCGGTGAACTTTTGTATGGGAAAAGTCATCTCCGGTGAACTTTTGTATGGGAAAAGTCATCTCCGGTGAACTTTTGTATTGGGAAAGTCATGCCCTGTGAACTTTTGTATTGGGAAAGTCATCTCCGGTGAACTTTTGTATGGGAAAAGTCATCTCCGGTGAACTTTTGTATTGGGAAAGTCATCTCCGGTGAACTTTTGTATGGGAAAAATCATCTCCGGTGAACTTTTGTATTGGGAAAGTCATCTCCGGTGAACTTTTGTATTGGGAAAGTCATCTCCGGTGAACTTTTGTATGGGAAAAGTCATCTCCGGTGAACTTTTGTATTGGGAAAGTCATGCCCGGTGAACTTTTGTATTGGGAAAGTCATCTCCGGTGAACTTTTGTATTGGGAAAGTCATCTCCGGTGAACTTTTGTATTGGGAAAGTCATGCCCGGTGAACTTTTGTATGGGAAAAGTCATCTCCGGTGAACTTTTGTATGGGAAAAGTCATCTCCGGTGAACTTTTGTATTGGGAAAGTCATCTCCGGTGAACTTTTGTATTGGGAAAGTCATCTCCGGTGAACTTTTGTATTGGGAAAGTCATGCCCGGTGAACTTTTGTTTTGGGAAAGTCATGCCCGGTGAACTTTTGTATTAGGAAAGTCATGCCCGGTGAACTTTTGTATTGGGAAAGTCATGCCCGGTGAACTTTTGTATGGGAAAAGTCATCTCCGGTGAACTTTTGTATTGGGAAAGTCATCTCCGGTGAACTTTTGTATTGGGAAAGTCATCTCCGGTGAACTTTTGTATGGGAAAAGTCATCTCCGGTGAACTTTTGTATTGGGAAAGTCATCTCCGGTGAACTTTTGTATTGGGAAAGTCATCTCCGGTGAACTTTTGTATTGGGAAAGTCATGCCCGGTGAACTTTTGTATTGGGAAAGTCATCTCCGGTGAACTTTTGTATTGGGAAAGTCATCTCCGGTGAACTTTTGTATGGGAAAAGTCATCTCCGGTGAACTTTTGTATTGGGAAAGTCATCTCCGGTGAACTTTTGTATGGGAAAAGTCATCTCCGGTGAACTTTTGTATTGGGAAAGTCATCTCCGGTGAACTTTTGTATGGGAAAGTCATCTCCGGTGAACTTTTGTATTGGGAAAGTCATCTCCGGTGAACTTTTGTATTGGGAAAGTCATGCCCGGTGAACTTTTGTATTGGGAAAGTCATCTCCGGTGAACTTTTGTATTGGGAAAGTCATCTCCGGAGAACTTTTGTATTGGGAAAGTCATGCCCGGTGAACTTTTGTATGGGAAAAGTCATCTCCGGTGAACTTTTGTATTGGGAAAGTCATCTCCGGTGAACTTTTGTATTGGGAAAGTCATCTCCGGTGAACTTTTGTATGGGAAAAGTCATCTCCGGTGAACTTTTGTTTTGGGAAAGTCATGCCCGGTGAACTTTTGTATTGGGAAAGTCATCTCCGGTGAACTTTTGTATGGGAAAAGTCATCTCCGGTGAACTTTTGTATTGGGAAAGTCATCTCCGGTGAACTTTTGTATGGGAAAAGTCATCTCCGGTGAACTTTTGTATTGGGAAAGTCATCTCCGGTGAACTTTTGTATGGGAAGAGTCATCTCCGGTGAACTTTTGTATTGGGAAAGTCATCTCCGGTGAACTTTTGTATGGGAAAAGTCATCTCCGGTGAACTTTTGTATTGGGAAAGTCATGCCCGGTGAACTTTTGTATTGGGAAAGTCATGCCCGGTGAACTTTTGTATTGGGAAAGTCATGCCCGGTGAACTTTTGTATTGGGAAAGTCGTGCCCGGTGAACTTTTGTATTGGGAAAGTCATCTCCGGTGAACTTTTGTATTGGGAAAGTCATCTCCGGTGAACTTTTGTATTGGGAAAGTCATGCCCGGTGAACTTTTGTTTTGGGAAAGTCATGCCCGGTGAACTTTTGTATTGGGAAAGTCATGCCCGGTGAACTTTTGTATTGGGAAAGTCATGCCCGGTGAACTTTTGTATTGGGAAAGTCATGCCCGGTGAACTTTTGTATGGGAAAAGTCATCTCCGGTGAACTTTTGTATTGGGAAAGTCATCTCCGGTGAACTTTTGTATGGGAAAAGTCATCTCCGGTGAACTTTTGTATTGGGAAAGTCATCTCCGGTGAACTTTTGTATTGGGAAAAGTCATCTCCGGTGAACTTTTGTATTGGGAAAGTCATCTCCGGTGAACTTTTGTATTGGGAAAGTCATGCCCGGTGAACTTTTATATTGGGAAAGTCATCTCCGGTGAACTTTTGTATTGGGAAAGTCATCTCCGGTGAACTTTTGTATTGGGAAAGTCATCTCCGGTGAACTTTTGTATGGGAAAAGTCATCTCCGGTGAACTTTTGTATTGGGAAAGTCATGCCCGGTGAACTTTTGTATTGGGAAAGTCATGCCCGGTGAACTTTTGTATTGGGAAAGTCATCTCCGGTGAACTTTTGTATTGGGAAAGTCATCTCCGGTGAACTTTTGTATGGGAAAAGTCATCTCCGGTGAACTTTTGTATGGGAAAAGTCATCTCCGGTATTGGGAAAGTCATCTCCGGTGAACTTTTGTAAGGGAAAAGTCATCTCCGGTGAACTTTTGTATTGGGAAAGTCATCTCCGGTGAACTTTTGTATTGGGAAAGTCATCTCCGGTGAACTTTTGTATTGGGAAAGTCATCTCCGGTGAACTTTTGTATGGGAAAAGTCATCTCCGGTGAACTTTTGTATTGGGAAAGT
The DNA here is from genome assembly GCF_047663935.1 of Musca autumnalis. NCBI lineage: Eukaryota > Metazoa > Arthropoda > Insecta > Diptera > Muscidae > Musca > Musca autumnalis. Next base: position 39,353 of record NW_027411801.1, read on the forward strand.
CATCTCCGGTGAACTTTTGTATTGGGAAAGTCATCTCCGGTGAACTTTTGTATGGGAAAAGTCATCTCCGGTGAACTTTTGTATTGGGAAAGTCATCTCCGGTGAACTTTTGTATTGGGAAAGTCATCTCCGGTGAACTTTTGTATGGGAAAAGTCATCTCCGGTGAACTTTTGTATTGGGAAAGTCATGCCCGGTGAACTTTTGTATTGGGAAAGTCATGCCCGGTGAACTTTTGTATTGGGAAAGTCATCTCCGGTGAACTTTTGTATTGGGAAAGTCATCTCCGGTGAACTTTTGTATGGGAAAAGTCATCTCCGGTGAACTTTTGTATGGGAAAAGTCATCTCCGGTGAACTTTTGTATTGGGAAAGTCATGCCCTGTGAACTTTTGTATTGGGAAAGTCATCTCCGGTGAACTTTTGTATGGGAAAAGTCATCTCCGGTGAACTTTTGTATTGGGAAAGTCATCTCCGGTGAACTTTTGTATGGGAAAAATCATCTCCGGTGAACTTTTGTATTGGGAAAGTCATCTCCGGTGAACTTTTGTATTGGGAAAGTCATCTCCGGTGAACTTTTGTATGGGAAAAGTCATCTCCGGTGAACTTTTGTATTGGGAAAGTCATGCCCGGTGAACTTTTGTATTGGGAAAGTCATCTCCGGTGAACTTTTGTATGGGAAAAGTCATCTCCGGTGAACTTTTGTATTGGGAAAGTCATCTCCGGTGAACTTTTGTATGGGAAAAATCATCTCCGGTGAACTTTTGTATTGGGAAAGTCATGCCCGGTGAACTTTTGTATTGGGAAAGTCATCTCTGGTGAACTTTTGTATGGGAAAAGTCATCTCCGGTGAACTTTTGTATTGGGAAAGTCATCTCCGGTGAACTTTTGTATTGGGAAAGTCATCTCCGGTGAACTTTTGTATGGGAAAAGTCATCTCCGGTGAACTTTTGTATTGGGAAAGTCATGCCCGGTGAACTTTTGTATTGGGAAAGTCATCTCCGGTGAACTTTTGTATTGGGAAAGTCATCTCCGGTGAACTTTTGTATTGGGAAAGTCATCTCCGGTGAACTTTTGTATTGGGAAAGTCATCTCCGGTGAACTTTTGTATTGGGAAAGTCATCTCCGGTGAACTTTTGTATTGGGAAAGTCATCTCCGGTGAACTTTTGTATTGGGAAAGTCATCTCCGGTGAACTTTTGTATGGGAAAAGTCATCTCCGGTGAACTTTTGTATGGGAAAAGTCATCTCCGGTGAACTTTTGTATTGGGAAAGTCATCTCCGGTGAACTTTTGTATTGGGAAAGTCATCTCCGGTGAACTTTTGTATGGGAAAAGTCATCTCCGGTGAACTTTTGTATTGGGAAAGTCATCTCCGGTGAACTTTTGTATGGGAAAAGTCATCTCCGGTGAACTTTTGTATTGGGAAAGTCATCTCCGGTGAACTTTTGTATTGGGAAAAGTCATCTCCGGTGAACTTTTGTATTGGGAAAGTCATCTCCGGTGAACTTTTGTATTGGGAAAGTCATCTCCGGTGAACTTTTGTATTGGGAAAGTCATCTCCGGTGAACTTTTGTATGGGAAAAGTCATCTCCGGTGAACTTTTGTATTGGGAAAGTCATCTCCGGTGAACTTTTGTATGGGAAAAGTCATCTTCGGTGAACTTTTGTATTGGGAAAGTCATCTCCGGTGAACTTTTGTATTGGGAAAGTCATCTCCGGTGAACTTTTGTATGGGAAAAGTCATCTCCGGTGAACTTTTGTATTGGGAAAGTCATCTCCGGTGAACTTTTGTATTGGGAAAGTCATGCCCGGTGAACTTTTGTATGGGAAAAGTCATCTCCGGTGAACTTTTGTATTGGGAAAGTCATGCCCGGTGAACTTTTATATTGGGAAAGTCATCTCCGGTGAACTTTTGTATGGGAAAAGTCATCTCCGGTGAACTTTTGTATTGGGAAAGTCATCTCCGGTGAACTTTTGTAAGGGAAAAGTCATCTCCGGTGAACTTTTGTATTGGGAAAGTCATCTCCGGTGAACTTTTGTATTGGGAAAGTCATCTCCGGTGAACTTTTGTATTGGGAAAGTCATCTCCGGTGAACTTTTGTATGGGAAAAGTCATCTCCGGTGAACTTTTGTATTGGGAAAGTCATCTCCGGTGAACTTTTGTATTGGGAAAGTCATCTCCGGTGAACTTTTGTATGGGAAAAGTCATCTCCGGTGAACTTTTGTATTGGGAAAGTCATCTCCGGTGAACTTTTGTATTGGGAAAGTCATGCCCGGCGAACTTTTGTATTGGGAAAGTCATGCCCGGTGAACTTTTGTATTTTGAAAGTCATCTCCGGTGAACTTTTGTATTGGGAAAGTCATGCCCGGTGAACTTTTGTATTGGGAAAGTCATGCCCGGTGAACTTTTGTATGGGAAAAGTCATCTCCGTTGAACTTTTGTATGGGAAAAGTCATCTCCGGTGAACTTTTGTATTGGGAAAGTCATCTCCGGTCAACTTTTGTATTGGGAAAGTCATCTCCGGTGAACTTTTGTATGGGAAAAGTCATCTCCGGTGAACTTTTGTATTGGGAAAGTCATCTCCGGTGAACTTTTGTATTGGGAAAGTCATCTCCGGTGAACTTTTGTATGGGAAAAGTCATCTCCGGTGAACTTTTGTATGGGAAAAGTCATCTCCGGTGAACTTTTGTATTGGGAAAGTCATCTCCGGTGAACTTTTTTATTGGGAAAGTCATCTCCGGTGAACTTTTGTATTGGGAAAGTCATCTCCGGTGAACTTTTGTATTGGGAAAGTCATCTCCGGTGAACTTTTGTATGGGAAAAGTCATCTCCGGTGAACTTTTGTATTGGGAAAGTCATCTCCGGTGAACTTTTGTATTGGGAAAGTCATCTCCGGTGAACTTTTGTATTGGGAAAGTCATCTCCGGTGAACTTTTGTATGGGAAAAGTCATCTCCGGTGAACTTTTGTATTGGGAAAGTCATCTCCGGTGAACTTTTGTATTGGGAAAGTCATCTCCGGTGAACTTTTGTATTGGGAAAGTCATCTCCGGTGAACTTTTGTATGGGAAAAGTCATCTCCGGTGAACTTTTGTATTGGGAAAGTCATCTCCGGTGAACTTTTGTATTGGGAAAGTCATCTCCGGTGAACTTTTGTATTGGGAAAGTCATCTCCGGTGAACTTTTGTATTGGGAAAGTCATCTCCGGTGAACTTTTGTATGGGAAAAGTCATCTCCGGTGAACTTTTGTATTGGGAAAGTCATCTCCGGTGAACTTTTGTATGGGAAAAGTCATCTCCGGTGAACTTTTGTATTGGGAAAGTCATGCCCGGTGAACTTTTGTATTGGGAAAGTCATCTCCGGTGAACTTTTGTGTGGGAAAAGTCATCTCCGGTGAACTTTTGTATTGGGAAAGTCATCTCCGGTGAACTTTTGTATGGGAAAAGTCATCTCCGGTGAACTTTTGTATTGGGAAAGTCATCTCCGGTGAACTTTTGTATGTGAAAAGTCATCTCCGGTGAACTTTTGTATTGGGAAAGTCATCTCCGGTGAACTTTTGTATTGGGAAAGTCATGCCCGGTGAACTTTTGTATGGGAAAAGTCATCTCCGGTGAACTTTTGTATGGGAAAAGTCATCTCCGGTGAACTTTTGTATTGGGAAAGTCATCTCCGGTGAACTTTTGTATTGGGAAAGTCATCTCCGGTGAACTTTTGTATTGGGAAAGTCATCTCCGGTGAACTTTTGTATGGGAAAAGTCATCTCCGGTGAACTTTTGTATTGGGAAAGTCATGCCCGGTGAACTTTTGAATTGGGAAAGTCATGCCCGGTGAACTTTTGTATTGGGAAAGTCATGCCCGGTGAACTTTTGTATTGGGAAAGTCGTGCCCGGTGAACTTTTGTATTGGGAAAGTCATCTCCGGTGAACTTTTGTATTGGGAAAGTCATCTCCGGTGAACTTTTGTATGGGAAAAGTCATCTCCGGTGAACTTTTGTATGGGAAAAGTCATCTCCGGTGAACTTTTGTATTGGGAAAGTCATCTCCGGTGAACTTTTGTATTGGGAAAATCATCTCTGGTGAACTTTTGTATTGGGAAAGTCATCTCCGGTGAACTTTTGTATTGGGAAAGTCATCTCCGGTGAACTTTTGTATTGGGAAAGTCATGCCCGGTGAACTTTTGTTTTGGGAAAGTCATGCCCGGTGAACTTTTGTATTGGGAAAGTCATCTCCGGTGAACTTTTGTATGGGAAAAGTCATCTCCGGTGAACTTTTGTATTGGGAAAGTCATCTCCGGTGAACTTTTGTATGGGAAAAGTCATCTCCGGTGAACTTTTGTATTGGGAAAGTCATGCCCGGTGAACTTTTGTATTGGGAAAGTCATGCCCGGTGAACTTTTGTATGGGAAAAGTCATCTCCGGTGAACTTTTGTATGGGAAAAGTCATCTCCGGTGAACTTTTGTATTGGGAAAGTCATCTCCGGTGAACTTTTGTATTGGGAAAGTCATCTCCGGTGAACTTTTGTATGGGAAAAGTCATCTCCGGTGAACTTTTGTATTGGGAAAGTCATCTCCGGTGAACTTTTGTATTGGGAAAGTCATCTCCGGTGAACTTTTGTATGGGAAAAGTCATCTCCGGTGAACTTTTGTATGGGAAAAGTCATCTCCGGTGAACTTTTGTATTGGGAAAGTCATCTCCGGTGAACTTTTGTATGGGAAAAGTCATCTCCGGTGAACTTTTGTATTGGGAAAGTCATCTCCGGTGAACTTTTGTATTGGGAAAGTCATCTCCGGTGAACTTTTGTATGGGAAAAGTCATCTCCGGTGAACTTTTGTATGGGAAAAGTCATCTCCGGTGAACTTTTGTATTGGGAAAGTCATCTCCGGTGAACTTTTGTATTGGGAAAGTCATCTCCGGTGAACTTTTGTATTGGGAAAGTCATCTCCGGTGAACTTTTGTATTGGGAAAGTCATCTCCGGTGAACTTTTGTATGGGAAAAGTCATCTCCGGTGAACTTTTGTATTGGGAAAGTCATCTCCGGTGAACTTTTGTATTGGGAAAGTCATCTCCGGTGAACTTTTGTATTGGGAAAGTCATCTCCGGTGAACTTTTGTATGGGAAAAGTCATCTCCGGTGAACTTTTATATTGGGAAAGTCATCTCCGGTGAACTTTTGTATTGGGAAAGTCGTGCCCGGTGAACTTTTGTATTGGGAAAGTCATCTCCGGTGAACTTTTGTATTGGGAAAGTCATCTCCGGTGAACTTTTGTATTGGGAAAGTCATCTCCGGTGAACTTTTGTATGGGAAAAGTCATCTCCGGTGAACTTTTGTATGGGAAAAGTCATCTCCGGTGAACTTTTGTATTGGGAAAGTCATCTCCGGTGAACTTTTGTATTGGGAAAGTCATCTCCGGTGAACTTTTGTATTGGGAAAGTCATCTCCGGTGAACTTTTGTATTGGGAAAGTCATCTCCGGTGAACTTTTGTATTGGGAAAGTCATGCCCGGTGAACTTTTGTTTTGGGAAAGTCATGCCCGGTGAACTTTTGTATTGGGAAAGTCATCTCCGGTGAACTTTTGTATGGGAAAAGTCATCTCCGGTGAACTTTTGTATTGGGAAAGTCATCTCCGGTGAACTTTTGTATGGGAAAAGTCATCTCCGGTGAACTTTTGTATTGGGAAAGTCATCTCCGGTGAACTTTTGTATTGGGAAAGTCATCTCCGGTGAACTTTTGTATTGGGAAAGTCATGCCCGGTGAACTTTTGTTTTGGGAAAGTCATGCCCGGTGAACTTTTGTATTGGGAAAGTCATCTCCGGTGAACTTTTGTATGGGAAAAGTCATCTCCGGTGAACTTTTGTATGGGAAAAGTCATCTCCGGTGAACTTTTGTATTGGGAAAGTCATGCCCGGTGAACTTTTGTATTGGGAAAGTCATGCCCGGTGAACTTTTGTATTGGGAAAGTCATGCCCGGTGAACTTTTGTATGGGAAAAGTCACCTCCGGTGAACTTTTGTATGGGAAAAGTCATCTCCGGTGAACTTTTGTATTGGGAAAGTCATCTCCGGTGAACTTTTGTATTGGGAAAGTCATCTCCGGTGAACTTTTGTATTGGGAAAGTCATCTCCGGTGAACTTTTGTATTGGGAAAGTCATCTCCGGTGCACTTTTGTATTGGGAAAGTCATCTCCGGTGAACTTTTGTATTGGGAAAGTCATCTCCGGTGAACTTTTGTATTGGGAAAGTCATCTCCGGTGCACTTTTGTATTGGGAAAGTCATCTCCGGTGAACTTTTGTATTGGGAAAGTCATCTCCGGTGAACTTTTGTATGGGAAAAGTCATCTCCGATGAACTTTTGTATTGGGAAAGTCATCTCCGGTGAACTTTTGTATGGGAAAATTCATCTTCGGTGAACTTTTGTATTGGGAAAGTCATCTCCGGTGAACTTTTGTATTGGGAAAGTCATCTCCGGTGAACTTTTGTATGGGAAAAGTCATCTCCGGTGAACTTTTGTATTGGGAAAGTCATGCCCGGTGAACTTTTGTATGGGAAAAGTCATCTCCGGTGAACTTTTGTATTGGGAAAGTCATGCCCGGTGAACTTTTGTATTGGGAAAGTCATGCCCGGTGAACTTTTGTATGGGAAAAGTCATCTCCGGTGAACTTTTGTATGGGAAAAGTCATCTCCGGTGAACTTTTGTATTGGGAAAGTCATGCCCGGTGAACTTTTGTATTGGGAAAGTCATGCCCGGTGAACTTTTGTATTGGGAAAGTCATCTCCGGTGAACTTTTGTATTGGGAAAGTCATCTCCGGTGAACTTTTGTATGGGAAGAGTCATCTCCGGTGAACTTTTGTATTGGGAAAGTCATCTCCGGTGAACTTTTGTATGGGAAAAGTCATCTCCGGTGAACTTTTGTATTGGGAAAGTCATCTCCGGTGAACTTTTGTATGGGAAAAGTCATCTCCGTTGAACTTTTGTATTGGGAAAGTCATCTCCGGTGAACTTTTGTATTGGGAAAGTCATCTCCGGTGAACTTTTGTATTGGGAAAGTCATCTCCGGTGAACTTTTGTATTGGGAAAGTCATGCCCGGTGAACTTTTGTATTGGGAAAGTCATCTCCGGTGAACTTTTGTATGGGAAAAGTCATCTCCGGTGAACTTTTGTATTGGGAAAGTCATCTCCGGTGAACTTTTGTATGGGAAAAGTCATCTCCGGTGAACTTTTGTATTGGGAAAGTCATCTCCGGTGAACTTTTGTATGGGAAAAGTCATCTCCGGTGAACTTTTGTATTTGGAAAGTCATCTCCGGTGAACTTTTGTATTGGGAAAGTCATCTCCGGTGAACTTTTGTATGGGAAAAGTCATCTCCGGTGAACTTTTGTATTGGGAAAGTCATGCCCGGTGAACTTTTGTATTGGGAAAGTCATCTCCGGTGAACTTTTGTATTGGGAAAGTCATCTCCGGTGAACTTTTGTATGGGAAAAGTCATCTCCGGTGAACTTTTGTATTGGGAAAGTCATCTCCGGTGAACTTTTGTATGGGAAAAGTCATCTCCGGTGAACTTTTGTATTGGGAAAGTCATGCCCGGTGAACTTTTATATTGGGAAAGTCATCTCCGGTGAACTTTTGTATGGGAAAAGTCATCTCCGGTGAACTTTTGTATTGGGAAAGTCATCTCCGGTGAACTTTTGTATTGGGAAAGTCATCTCCGGTGAACTTTTGTATGGGAAAAGTCATCTCCGGTGAACTTTTGTATTGGGAAAGTCATCTCCGGTGAACTTTTGTATTGGGAAAGTCATCTCCGGTGAACTTTTGTATTGGGAAAGTCATGCCCGGTGAACTTTTGTATTGGGAAAGTCATCTCCGGTGAACTTTTGTATTGGGAAAGTCATCTCCGGTGAACTTTTGTATGGGAAAAGTCATCTCCGGTGAACTTTTGTATTGGGAAAGTCATCTCCGGTGAACTTTTGTATGGGAAAAGTCATCTCCGGTGAACTTTTGTATGGGAAAAGTCATCTCCGGTGAACTTTTGTATTGGGAAAGTCATCTCCGGTGAACTTTTGTATTGGGAAAGTCATCTCCGGTGAACTTTTGTATGGGAAAAGTCATCTCCGGTGAACTTTTGTATTGGGAAAGTCATCTCCGGTGAACTTTTGTATGGGAAAAGTCATCTCCGGTGAACTTTTGTATTGGGAAAGTCATCTCCGGTGAACTTTTGTATGGGAAAAGTCATCTCCGGTGAACTTTTGTATTGGGAAAGTCATCTCCGGTGAACTTTTGTATTGGGAAAGTCATCTCCGGTGAACTTTTGTATGGGAAAGTCATCTCCGGTGAACTTTTGTATTGGGAAAGTCATGCCCGGTGAACTTTTATATTGGGAAAGTCATCTCCGGTGAACTTTTATATTGGGAAAGTCATGCCCGGTGAACTTTTGTTTTGGGAAAGTCATGCCCGGTGAACTTTTGTATTGGGAAAGTCATCTCCGGTGAACTTTTGTATGGGAAAAGTCATCTCCGGTGAACTTTTGTATTGGGAAAGTCATGTCCGGTGAACTTTTGTATGGGAAAAGTCATCTCCGGTGAACTTTTGTATTGGGAAAGTCATGCCCGGTAAACTTTTGTATTGGGAAAGTCATGCCCGGTGAACTATTGTATTGGGAAAGTCATGCCCGGTGAACTTTTGTATTGGGAAAGTCATGCCCGGTGAACTTTTGTATTGGGAAAGTCATCTCCGGTGAACTTTTGTATTGGGAAAGTCATCTCCGGTGAACTTTTGTATGGGAAAAGTCATCTCCGGTGAACTTTTGTATTGGGAAAGTCATCTCCGGTGAACTTTTGTATGGGAAAAGTCATCTCCGGTGAACTTTTGTATGGGAAAAGTCATCTCCGGTGAACTTTTGTATGGGAAAAGTCATCTCCGGTGAACTTTTGTATTGGGAAAGTCATCTCCGGTGAACTTTTGTATGGGAAAAGTCATCTCCGGTGAACTTTTGTATTGGGAAAGTCATCTCCGGTGAACTTTTGTATGGGAAAAGTCATCTCCGGTGAACTTTTGTATTGGGAAAGTCATCTCCGGTGAACTTTTGTATGGGAAAAGTCATCTCCGGTGAACTTTTGTATTGGGAAAGTCATCTCCGGTGAACTTTTGTATTGGGAAAGTCATCTCCGGTGAACTTTTGTATTGGGAAAGTCATCTCCGGTGAACTTTTGTATTGGGAAAGTCATCTCCGGTGAACTTTTGTATGGGAAAAGTCATCTCCGGTGAACTTTTGTATTGGGAAAGTCATCTCCAGTGAACTTTTGTATGGGAAAAGTCATCTCCGGTGAACTTTTGTATTGGGAAAGTCATCTCCGGTGAACTTTTGTATGGGAAAAGTCATCTCCGGTGATTTTTTGTATTGGGAAAGTCATGCCCGGTGAACTTTTGTTTTGGGAAAGTCATGCCCGGTGAACTTTTGTATTGGGAAAGTCATCTCCGGTGAACTTTTGTATGGGAAAAGTCATCTCCGGTGAACTTTTGTATTGGAAAAGTCATCTCCGGTGAACTTTTGTATTGGGAAAGTCATGCCCGGTGAACTTTTATATTGGGAAAGTCATGCCCGGTGAACTTTTGTATTGGGAAAGTCATCTCCGGTGAACTTTTGTATTGGGAAAGTCATGCCCGGTGAACTTTTGTATTGGGAAAGTCATCTCCGGTGAACTTTTGTATTGGGAAAGTCATCTCCGGTGAACTTTTGTATTGGGAAAGTCGTGCCCGGTGAACTTTTGTATTGGGAAAGTCATGCCCGGTGAACTTTTATATTGGGAAAGTCATCTCCGGTGAACTTTTGTATTGGGAAAGTCGTGCCCGGTGAACTTTTGTATTGGGAAAGTCATCTCCGGTGAACTTTTGTATGGGAAAGTCATCTCCGGTGAACTTTTGTATTGGGAAAGTCATGCCCGGTGAACTTTTGTATTGGGAAAGTCATCTCCGGTGAACTTTTGTATGGGAAAAGTCATCTCCGGTGAACTTTTGTATTGGGAAAATCATCTCCGGTGAACTTTTGTATGGGAAAAGTCATCTCCGGTGAACTTTTGTATTGGGAAAGTCATCTCCGGTGAACTTTTGTATTGGAAAAGTCATCTCCGGTGAACTTTTATATTGGGAAAGTCATCTCCGGTGAACTTTTGTATTGGGAAAGTCATCTCCGGTGAACTTTTGTATGGGAAAAGTCATCTCCGGTGAACTTTTGTATTGGGAAAGTCATCTCCGGTGAACTTTTGTATGGGAAAGTCATCTCCGGTGAACTTTTGTATTGGGAAAGTCATCTCCGGTGAACTTTTGTATGGGAAAAGTCATCTCCGGTGAACTTTTGTATGGGAAAAGTCATCTCCGGTGAACTTTTGTATTGGGAAAGTCATCTCCGGTGAACTTTTGTATTGGGAAAGTCATCTCCGGTGAACTTTTGTATTGGGAAAGTCATCTCCGGTGAACTTTTGTATGGGAAAAGTCATCTCCGGTGAACTTTTGTATTGGGAAAGTCATCTCCGGTGAACTTTTGTATGGGAAAAGTCATCTCCGGTGAACTTTTGTATTGGGAAAGTCATCTCCGGTGAACTTTTGTATGGCAAAAGTCATCTCCGGTGAACTTTTGTATTGGGAAAGTCATCTCCGGTGAACTTTTGTATTGGGAAAGTCATCTCCGGTGAACTTTTGTATTGGGAAAGTCATCTCCGGTGAACTTTTGTATTGGGAAAGTCATCTCCGGTGAACTTTTGTATGGGAAAGTCATCTCCGGTGAACTTTTGTATTGGGAAAGTCATGCCCGGTGAACTTTTGTATTGGGAAAGTCATCTCCGGTGAACTTTTGTATGGGAAAAGTCATCTCCGGTGAACTTTTGTATTGGGAAAGTCATCTCCGGTGAACTTTTGTATTGGGAAAGTCATCTCCGGTGAACTTTTGTATGGGAAAAGTCATCTCCGGTGAACTTTTGTATTGGGAAAGTCATCTCCGGTGAACTTTTATATTGGGAAAGTCATCTCCGGTGAACTTTTGTATTGGGAAAGTCGTGCCCGGTGAACTTTTGTATTGGGAAAGTCATGCCCGGTGAACTTTTATATTGGGAAAGTCATGCCCGGTGAACTTTTGTATTGGGAAAGTCATCTCCGGTGAACTTTTGTATGGGAAAAGTCATCTCCGGTGAACTTTTGTATTGGGAAAGTCATCTCCGGTGAACTTTTGTATTGGGAAAGTCATCTCCGGTGAACTTTTGTATGGGAAAAGTCATCTCCGGTGAACTTTTGTATGGGAAAAGTCATCTCCGGTGAACTTTTGTATGGGAAAAGTCATCTCCGGTGAACTTTTGTATTGGGAAAGTCATGCCCGGTGAACTTTTGTATTGGGAAAGTCATGCCCGGTGAACTTTTATATTGGGAAAGTCATCTCCGGTGAACTTTTGTATTGGGAAAGTCATCTCCGGTGAACTTTTGTATTGGGAAAGTCATGCCCGGTGAACTTTTGTATGGGAAAAGTCATCTCCGGTGAACTTTTGTATTGGGAAAGTCATCTCCGGTGAACTTTTGTATGGGAAAAGTCATCTCCGGTGAACTTTTGTATTGGGAAAGTCATCTCCGGTGAACTTTTGTATTGGGAAAGTCATCTCCGGTGAACTTTTGTATGGGAAAAGTCATCTCCGGTGAACTTTTGTATTGGGAAAGTCATCTCCGGTGAACTTTTGTATTGGGAAAGTCATCTCCGGTGAACTTTTGTATGGGAAAAGTCATCTCCGGTGAACTATTGTATGGGAAAAGTCATCTCCGGTGAACTTTTGTATGGGAAAAGTCATCTCCGGTGAACTTTTGTATTGGGAAAGTCATGCCCGGTGAACTTTTGTATTGGGAAAGTCATCTCCGGTGAACTTTTGTATTGGGAAAGTCATGCCCGGTGAACTTTTGTATTGGGAAAGTCATCTCCGGTGAACTTTTGTATTGGGAAAGTCATCTCCGGTGAACTTTTGTATTGGGAAAGTCGTGCCCGGTGAACTTTTGTATGGGAAAAGTCATCTCCGGTGAACTTTTGTATGGGAAAAGTCACCTCCGGTGAACTTTTGTATTGGGAAAGTCATGCCCGGTGAACTTTTGTATTGGGAAAGTCATCTCCGGTGAACTTTTGTATGGGAAAAGTCATCTCCGGTGAACTTTTGTATTGGGAAAGTCATCTCCGGTGAACTTTTGTATGGGAAAAGTCATCTCCGGTGAACTTTTGTATTGGGAAAGTCATCTCCGGTGAACTTTTGTATTGGGAAAGTCATCTCCGGTGAACTTTTGTGTGGGAAAAGTCATCTCCGGTGAACTTTTGTATTGGGAAAGTCATGCCCGGTGAACTTTTGTATTGGGAAAGTCATCTCCGGTGAACTTTTGTATGGGAAAAGTCATCTCCGGTGAACTTTTGTATTGGGAAAGTCATCTCCGGTGAACTTTTGTATTGGGAAAGTCATCTCCGGTGAACTTTTGTATGGGAAAAGTCATCTCCGGTGAACTTTTGTATTGGGAAAGTCATCTCCGGTGAACTTTTGTATGGGAAAAGTCATCTCCGGTGAACTTTTGTATTGGGAAAGTCATCTCCGGTGAACTTTTATATTGGGAAAGTCATCTCCGGTGAACTTTTGTATTGGGAAAGTCATCTCCGGTGAACTTTTGTATGGGAAAAGTCATCTCCGGTGAACTTTTGTATTGGGAAAGTCATCTCCGGTGAACTTTTGTATGGGAAAAGTCATCTCCGGTGAACTTTTGTATTGGGAAAGTCATCTCCGGTGAACTTTTGTATTGGGAAAGTCATCTCCGGTGAACTTTTGTATGGGAAAAGTCATCTCCGGTGAACTTTTGTATGGGAAAAGTCATCTCCGGTGAACTTTTGTATTGGGAAAGTCATCTCCGGTGAACTTTTGTATTGGGAAAGTCATCTCCGGTGAACTTTTGTATTGGGAAAGTCATGCCCGGTGAACTTTTATATTGGGAAAGTCATGCCCGGTGAACTTTTGTATTGGGAAAGTCATCTCCGGTGAACTTTTGTATGGGAAAAGTCATCTCCGGTGAACTTTTGTATTGGGAAAGTCATCTCCGGTGAACTTTTGTATGGGAAAAGTCATCTCCGGTGAACTTTTGTATTGGGAAAGTCATCTCCGGTGAACTTTTGTATGGGAAAAGTCATCTCCGGTGAACTTTTGTATTGGGAAAGTCATGCCCGGTGAACTTTTGTATGGGAAAAGTCATCTCCGGTGAACTTTTGTATTGGGAAAGTCATCTCCGGTGAACTTTTGTATGGGAAAAGTCATCTCCGGTGAATTTTGTATGGGAAAAGTCATCTCCGGTGAACTTTTGTATTGGGAAAGTCATCTCCGGTGAACTTTTGTATGGGAAAAGTCATCTCCGGTGAACTTTTGTATTGGGAAAGTCATCTCCGGTGAACTTTTGTATTGGGAAAGTCATCTCCGGTGAACTTTTGTATTGGGAAAGTCATCTCCGGTGAACTTTTGTATTGGGAAAGTCATCTCCGGTGAACTTTTGTATGGGAAAAGTCATCTCCGGTGAACTTTTGTATTGGGAAAGTCATCTCCGGTGAACTTTTGTATGGGAAAAGTCATCTCCGGTGAACTTTTGTATTGGGAAAGTCATCTCCGGTGAACTTTTGTATTGGGAAAGTCATCTCCGGTGAACTTTTGTATGGGAAAAGTCATCTCCGGTGAACTTTTGTATTGGGAAAGTCATCTCCGGTGAACTTTTGTATTGGGAAAGTCATCTCCGGTGAACTTTTGTATGGGAAAAGTCATCTCCGGTGAACTTTTGTATTGGGAAAGTCATCTCCGGTGAACTTTTGTATTGGGAAAGTCATCTCCGGTGAACTTTTGTATGGGAAAAGTCATCTCCGGTGAACTTTTGTATGGGAAAAGTCATCTCCGGTGAACTTTTGTATTGGGAAAGTCATCTCCGGTGAACTTTTGTATGGGAAAAGTCATCTCCGGTGAACTTTTGTATTAGGAAAGTCATCTCCGGTGAACTTTTGTATTGGGAAAGTCATCTCCGGTGAACTTTTGTATGGGAAAAGTCATCTCCGGTGAACTTTTGTATGGGAAAAGTCATCTCCGGTGAACTTTTGTATTGGGAAAGTCATCTCCGGTGAACTTTTGTATTGGGAAAGTCATCTCCGGTGAACTTTTGTATTGGGAAAGTCATCTCCGGTGAACTTTTGTATTGGGAAAGTCATCTCCGGTGAACTTTTGTATGGGAAAAGTCATCTCCGGTGAACTTTTGTATTGGGAAAGTCATCTCCGGTGAACTTTTGTATTGGGAAAATCATCTCCGGTGAACTTTTGTATTGGGAAAGTCATCTCCGGTGAACTTTTGTATGGGAAAAGTCATCTCCGGTGAACTTTTATATTGGGAAAGTCATCTCCGGTGAACTTTTGTATTGGGAAAGTCGTGCCCGGTGAACTTTTGTATTGGGAAAGTCATCTCCGGTGAACTTTTGTATTGGGAAAGTCATCTCCGGTGAACTTTTGTATTGGGAAAGTCATCTCCGGTGAACTTTTGTATGGGAAAAGTCATCTCCGGTGAACTTTTGTATTGGGAAAGTCATCTCCGGTTAACTTTTGTATTGGGAAAGTCATCTCCGGTGAACTTTTGTATGGGAAAAGTCATCTCCGGTGAACTTTTGTATTGGGAAAGTCATCTCCGGTGAACTTTTGTATTGGGAAAGTCATCTCCGGTGAACTTTTGTATGGGAAAAGTCATCTCCGGTGAACTTTTGTATTGGGAAAGTCATCTCCGGTGAACTTTTGTATTGGGAAAGTCATCTCCGGTGAACTTTTGTATGGAAAAGTCATCTCCGGTGAACTTTTGTATGGGAAAAGTCATCTCCGGTGAACTTTTGTATTGGGAAAGTCATGCCCGGTGAACTTTTGTATTGGGAAAGTCATGCCCGGTGAACTTTTGTATTGGGAAAGTCATGCCCGGCGAAATTTTGTATGGGAAAAGTCATCTCCGGTTAACTTTTGTGTGGGAAAAGTCATCTCCGGTGAACTTTTGTATTGGGAAAGTCATCTCCGGTGAACTTTTGTATTGGGAAAGTCATCTCCGGTGAACTTTTGTATTGGGAAAGTCATGCCCGGTGAACTTTTGTTTTGGGAAAGTCATCTCCGGTGAACTTTTGTATTGGGAAAGTCACCTCCGCTGAACTTTTGTATGGGAAAAGTCATCTCCGGTGAACTTTTGTATTGGGAAAGTCATCTCCGGTGAACTTTTGTATTGGGAAAGTTATGCCCGGTGAACTTTTATATTGGGAAAGTCATGCCCGGTGAACTTTTGTATTGGGAAAGTCATCTCCGGTGAACTTTTGTATTGGGAAAGTCATGCCCGGTGAACCTTTGTATTGGGAAAGTCATCTCCGGTGAACTTTTGTATTGGGAAAGTCATCTCCGGTGAACTTTTGTATTGGGAAAGTCGTGCCCGGTGAACTTTTGTATTGGGAAAGTCATGCCCGGTGAACTTTTGTATTGGGAAAGTCATGCCCGGTGAACTTTTGTATTGGGAAGTCGTGCCCGGTGAACTTTTGTATTGGGAAAGTCATCTCCGGTGAACTTTTGTATGGGAAAGTCATCTCCGGTGAACTTTTGTATTGGGAAAGTCATGCCCGGTGAACTTTTGTATTGGGAAAGTCATCTCCGGTGAACTTTTGTATGGGAAAAGTCATCTCCGGTGAACTTTTGTATTGGGAAAGTCATCTCCGGTGAACTTTTGTATTGGGAAAGTCATCTCCGGTGAACTTTTGTATGGGAAAAGTCATCTCCGGTGAACTTTTGTATTGGGAAAGTCATCTCCGGTGAACTTTTGTATTGGGAAAGTCATCTCCGGTGAACTTTTGTATTGGGAAAGTCGTGCCCGGTGAACTTTTGTATTGGGAAAGTCATGCACGGTGAACTTTTATATTGGGAAAGTCATGCCCGGTGAACTTTTGTATGGGAAAAGTCATCTCCGGTGAACTTTTGTATTGGGAAAGTCATCTCCGGTGAACTTTTGTATTGGGAAAGTCATCTCCGGTGAACTTTTGTATGGGAAAAGTCATCTCCGGTGAACTTTTGTATGGGAAAAGTCATCTCCGGTGAACTTTTGTATGGGAAAAGTCATCTCCGGTGAACTTTTGTATGGGAAAAGTCATCTCCGGTGAACTTTTGTATTGGGAAAGTCATGCCCGGTGAACTTTTGTATTGGGAAAGTCATGCCCGGTGAACTTTTATATTGGGAAAGTCATCTCCGGTGAACTTTTGTATTGGGAAAGTCATCTCCGGTGAACTTTTGTATTGGGAAAGTCATGCCCGGTGAACTTTTGTATGGGAAAAGTCATCTCCGGTGAACTTTTGTATTGGGAAAGTCATCTCCGGTGAACTTTTGTATGGGAAAAGTCATCTCCGGTGAACTTTTGTATTGGGAAAGTCATCTCCGGTGAACTTTTGTATTGGGAAAATCATCTCCGGTGAACTTTTGTATGGGAAAAGTCATCTCCGGTGAACTTTTGTATTGGGAAAGTCATCTCCGGTGAACTTTTGTATTGGGAAAGTCATCTCCGGTGAAATTTGTATGGGAAAAGTCATCTCCGGTGAACTTTTGTATGGGAAAAGTCATCTCCGGTGAACTTTTGTATGGGAAAAGTCATCTCCGGTGAACTTTTGTATTGGGAAAGTCATGCCCGGTGAACTTTTGTATTGGGAAAGTCATCTCCGGTGAACTTTTGTATTGGGAAAGTCATCTCCGGTGAACTTTTGTATTGGGAAAGTCATCTCCGGTGAACTTTTGTATTGGGAAAGTCGTGCCCGGTGAACTTTTGTATGGGAAAAGTCATCTCCGGTGAACTTTTGTATGGGAAAAGTCATCTCCGGTGAACTTTTGTATTGGGAAAGTCATGCCCGGTGAACTTTTGTATTGGGAAAGTCATCTCCGGTGAACTTTTGTATGGGAAAAGTCATCTCCGGTGAACTTTTGTATTGGGAAAGTCATCTCCGGTGAACTTTTGTATGGGAAAAGTCATCTCCGGTGAACTTTTGTATTGGGAAAGTCATCTCCGGTGAACTTTTGTATTGGGAAAGTCATCTCCGGTGAACTTTTGTATGGGAGAAGTCATCTCCGGTGAACTTTTGTATTGGGAAAGTCATGCCCGGTGAACTTTTGTATTGGGAAAGTCATCTCCGGTGAACTTTTGTATGGGAAAAGTCATCTCCGGTGAACTTTTGTATTGGGAAACAATATCTCCTTTTTAATGGGAAAGTCTATGTCATGCCCGGTGAACTTTTGTATTGGGAAAGTCATCTCCGGTGAACTTTTGTATTGGGAAAGTCATCTCCGGTGAACTTTTGTATGGGAAAAGTCATCTCCGGTGAACTTTTGTATTGGGAAAGTCATCTCCGGTGAACTTTTGTATTGGGAAAAGTCATCTCCGGTGAACTTTTGTATTGGGAAAGTCATCTCCGGTGAACTTTTGTATTGGGAAAGTCATCTCCGGTGAACTTTTGTATGGGAAAAGTCATCTCCGGTGAACTTTTGTATTGGGAAAGTCATCTCCGGTGAACTTTTGTATTGGGAAAGTCATCTCCGGTGAACTTTTGTATGGGAAAAGTCATCTCCGGTGAACTTTTGTATTGGGAAAGTCATCTCCGGTGAACTTTTGTATGGGAAAAGTCATCTCCGGTGAACTTTTGTATTGGGAAAGTCATCTCCGGTGAACTTTTGTATTGGGAAAGTCATCTCCGGTGAACTTTTGTATGCGAAAAGTCATCTCCGGTGAACTTTTGTATTGGGAAAAGTCATCTCCGGTGAACTTTTGTATTGGGAAAGTCATCTCCGGTGAACTTTTGTATGGGAAAAGTCATCTCCGGTGAACTTTTGTATTGGGAAAGTCATGCCCGGTGAACTTTTGTTTTGGGAAAGTCATGCCCGGTGAACTTTTGTATTGGGAAAGTCATCTCCGGTGAACTTTTGTATGGGAAAAGTCATCTCCGGTGAACTTTTGTATTGGGAAAGTCATCTCCGGTGAACTTTTGTATGGGAAAAGTCATCTCCGGTGAACTTTTGAATGGGAAAAGTCATCTCCGGTGAACTTTTGTATGGGAAAAGTCATCTCCGGTGAACTTTTGTATGGGAAAAGTCATCTCCGGTGAACTTTTGTATTGGGAAAGTCATGCCCGGTGAACTTTTGTATTGGGAAAGTCATCTCCGGTGAACTTTTGTATTGGGAAAGTCATGCCCGTTGAACTTTTGTATTGGGAAAGTCATCTCCGGTGAACTTTTGTATTGGGAAAGTCATCTCCGGTGAACTTTTGTATTGGGAAAGTCGTGCCCGGTGAACTTTTGTATGGGAAAAGTCATCTCCGGTGAACTTTTGTATGGGAAAAGTCATCTCCGGTGAACTTTTGTATTGGGAAAGTCATGCCCGGTGAACTTTTGTATTGGGAAAGTCATCTCCGGTGAACTTTTGTATGGGAAAAGTCATCTCCGGTGAACTTTTGTATTGGGAAAGTCATCTCCGGTGAACTTTTGTATGGGAAAAGTCATCTCCGGTGAACTTTTGTATTGGGAAAGTCATCTCCGGTGAACTTTTGTATTGGGAAAGTCATGCCCGGTGAACTTTTGTATTGGGAAAGTCATCTCCGGTGAACTTTTGTATGGGAAAAGTCATCTCCGGTGAACTTTTGTATTGGGAAAGTCATCTCCGGTGAACTTTTGTATGGGAAAAGTCATCTCCGTTGAACTTTTGTATTGGGAAAGTCATCTCCGGTGAACTTTTGTATTGGGAAAGTCATCTCCGGTGAACTTTTGTGTGGGAAAAGTCATCTCCGGTGAACTTTTGTATTGGGAAAGTCATGCCCGGTGAACTTTTGTATTGGGAAAGTCATCTCCGGTGAACTTTTGTATGGGAAAAGTCATCTCCGGTGAACTTTTGTATTGGGAAAGTCATCTCCGGTGAACTTTTGTATTGGGAAAGTCATCTCCGGTGAACTTTTGTATGGGAAAAGTCATCTCCGGTGAACTTTTGTATTGGGAAAGTCATCTCCGGTGAACTTTTGTATGGGAAAAGTCATCTCCGGTGAACTTTTGTATTGGGAAAGTCATCTCCGGTGAACTTTTATATTGGGAAAGTCATCTCCGGTGAACTTTTGTATTGGGAAAGTCATCTCCGGTGAACTTTTGTATGGGAAAAGTCATCTCCGGTGAACTTTTGTATTGGGAAAGTCATCTCCGGTGAACTTTTGTATGGGAAAAGTCATCTCCGGTGAACTTTTGTATTGGGAAAGTCATCTCCGGTGAACTTTTGTATTGGGAAAGTCATCTCCGGTGAACTTTTGTATGGGAAAAGTCATCTCCGGTGAACTTTTGTATGGGAAAAGTCATCTCCGGTGAACTTTTGTATTGGGAAAGTCATCTCCGGTGAACTTTTGTATTGGGAAAGTCATCTCCGGTGAACTTTTGTATTGGGAAAGTCATGCCCGGTGAACTTTTATATTGGGAAAGTCATGCCCGGTGAACTTTTGTATTGGGAAAGTCATCTCCGGTGAACTTTTGTATGGGAAAAGTCATCTCCGGTGAACTTTTGTATTGGGAAAGTCATCTCCGGTGAACTTTTGTATGGGAAAAGTCATCTCCGGTGAACTTTTGTATTGGGAAAGTCATCTCCGGTGAACTTTTGTATGGGAAAAGTCATCTCCGGTGAACTTTTGTATTGGGAAAGTCATGCCCGGTGAACTTTTGTATTGGGAAAGTCGTGCCCGGTGAGCTTTTGTATTGGGAAAGTCATCTCCGGTGAACTTTTGTATGGGAAAAGTCATCTCCGGTGAACTTTTGTATTGGGAAAGTCATCTCCGGTGAACTTTTGTATTGGGAAAGTCATCTCCGGTGAACTTTTGTATGGGAAAAGTCATCTCCGGTGAACTTTTGTATTGGGAAAGTCATCTCCGGTGAACTTTTGTATTGGGAAAGTCATCTCCGGTGAACTTTTGTATGGGAAAAGTCATCTCCGGTGAACTTTTGTATGGGAAAAGTCATCTCCGGTGAACTTTTGTATTGGGAAAGTCATGCCCGGTGAACTTTTGTATGGGAAAAGTCATCTCCGGTGAACTTTTGTATGGGAAAAGTCATCTCCGGTGAACTTTTGTATGGGAAAAGTCATCTCCGGTGAACTTTTGTATTGGGAAAGTCATGCCCGGTGAACTTTTGTATTGGGAAAGTCATGCCCGGTGAACTTTTATATTGGGAAAGTCATCTCCGGTGAACTTTTGTATGGGAAAAGTCATCTCCGGTGAACTTTTGTATTGGGAAAGTCATCTCCGGTGAACTTTTGTATGGGAAAAGTCATCTCCGGTGAACTTTTGTATTGGGAAAGTCATCTCCGGTGAACTTTTGTTTTGGGAAAGTCATCTCCGGTGAACTTTTGTATTGGGAAAGTCATCTCCGGTGAACTTTTGTATGGGAAAAGTCATCTCCGGTGAACTTTTGTATTGGGAAAGTCATCTCCGGTGAACTTTTGTATTGGGAAAGTCATCTCCGGTGAACTTTTGTATTGGGAAAGTCATCTCCGGTGAACTTTTGTATTGGGAAAGTCATGCCCGGTGAACTTTTGTTTTGGGAAAGTCATGCCCGGTGAACTTTTGTATTGGGAAAGTCATGCCCGGTGAACTTTTGTATTGGGAAAGTCATGCCCGGTGAACTTTTGTATTGGGAAAGTCGTGCCCGGTGAACTTTTGTATTGGGAAAGTCATGCCCGGTGAACTTTTGTATTGGGAAAGTCATGCCCGGTGAACTTTTGTATTGGGAAAGTCATGCCCGGTGAACTTTTGTATTGGCAAAGTCATGCCCGGTGAACTTTTGTATTGGGAAAGTCGTGCCCGGTGAACTTTTGTATTGGGAAAGTCATCTCCGGTGAACTTTTGTATGGGAAAAGTCATCTCCGGTGAACTTTTGTATTGGGAAAGTCATCTCCGGTGAACTTTTGTATTGGGAAAGTCATCTCCGGTGGACTTTTGTATGGGAAAAGTCATCTCCGGTGAACTTTTGTATTGGGAAAATCATCTCCGGTGAACTTTTGTATTGGGAAAGTCATCTCCGGTGAACTTTTGTATGGGAAAAGTCATCTCCGGTGAACTTTTGTATGGGAAAAGTCATCTCCGGTGAACTTTTGTATTGGGAAAGTCATGCCCGGTGAACTTTTGTATTGGGAAAGTCATGCCCGGTGAACTTTTGTATTGGGAAAGTCATGCCCGGTGAACTTTTGTATGGGAAAAGTCATCTCCGGTGAACTTTTGTATGGGAAAAGTCATCTCCGGTGAACTTTTGTATTGGGAAAGTCATCTCCGGTGAACTTTTGTATTGGGAAAGTCATCTCCGGTGAACTTTTGTATTGGGAAAGTCATACCCGGTGAACTTTTGTTTTGGGAAAGTCATGCCCGGTGAACTTTTGTATTGGGAAAGTCATCTCCGGTGAACTTTTGTATGGGAAAAGTCATCTCCGGTGAACTTTTGTATTGGGAAAGTCATCTCCGGTGAACTTTTGTATGGGAAAAGTCATCTCCGGTGAACTTTTGTATTGGGAAAGTCATCTCCGGTGAACTTTTGTATGGGAAAGTCATCTCCGGTGAACTTTTGTATGGGAAAAGTCATCTCCGGTGAACTTTTGTATGGGAAAAGTCATCTCCGGTGAACTTTTGTATTGGGAAAGTCATCTCCGGTGAACTTTTGTATTGGGAAAGTCATCTCCGGTGAACTTTTGTATGGGAAAAGTCATCTCGGGTGAACTTTTGTATTGGGAAAGTCATCTCCGGTGAACTTTTATATGGGAAAAGTCATCTCCGGTGAACTTTTGTATTGGGAAAGTCATCTCCGGTGAACTTTTGTATGGGAAAAGTCATCTCCGGTGAACTTTTGTATTGGGAAAGTCATCTCCGGTGAACTTTTGTATTGGGAAAGTCATCTCCGGTGAACTTTTGTATTGGGAAAGTGATCTCCGGTGAACTTTTGTATGGGAAAGTCATCTCCGGTGAACTTTTGTATTGGGAAAGTCATGCCCGGTGAACTTTTGTATTGGGAAAGTCGTGCCCGGTGAACTTTTGTATTGGGAAAGTCATGCCCGGTGAACTTTTGTATGGGAAAAGTCATCTCCGGTGAACTTTTGTATTGGGAAAGTCATCTCCGGTGAACTTTTGTATTGGGAAAGTCATCTCCGGTGAACTTTTGTATTGGGAAAGTCATCTCCGGTGAACTTTTGTATTGGGAAAGTCATGCCCGGTGAACTTTTGTATTGGGAAAGTCATCTCCGGTGAACTTTTGTATGGGAAAAGTCATCTCCGGTGAACTTTTGTATTGGGAAAGTCATCTCCGGTGAACTTTTGTATGGGAAAAGTCATCTCCGGTGAACTTTTGTATTGGGAAAGTCATCTCCAGTGAACTTTTGTATTGGGAAAGTCATCTCCGGTGAACTTTTGTATTGGGAAAGTCATCTCCGGTGAACTTTTGTATGGGCAAAGTCATCTCCGGTGAACTTTTGTATTGGGAAAGTCATCTCCGGTGAACTTTTGTATTGGGAAAGTCATGCCCGGTGAACTTTTGTATTGGGAAAGTCATCTCCGGTGAACTTTTGTATGGGAAAAGTCATCTCCGGTGAACTTTTGTATGGGAAAAGTCATCTCCGGTGAACTTTTGTATTGGGAAAGTCATGCCCGGTGAACTTTTGTATTGGGAAAGTCATCTCCGGTGAACTTTTGTATGGGAAAAGTCATCTCCGGTGAACTTTTGTATTGGGAAAGTCATCTCCGGTGAACTTTTGTATTGGGAAAGTCATCTCCGGTGAACTTTTGTATGGGAAAAGTCATCTCCGGTGAACTTTTGTATTGGGAAAGTCATCTCCGGTGAACTTTTGTATTGGGAAAGTCATCTCCGGTGAACTTTTGTATTGGGAAAGTCATCTCCGGTGAACTTTTGTATGGGAAAAGTCATCTCCGGTGAACTTTTGTATTGGGAAAGTCATCTCCGGTGAACTTTTGTATGGGAAAAGTCATCTCCGGTGAACTTTTGTATTGGGAAAGTCATCTCCGGTGAACTTTTGTATTGGGAAAAGTCATCTCCGGTGAACTTTTGTATTGGGAAAGTCATCTCCGGTGAACTTTTGTATTGGGAAAGTCATCTCCGGTGAACTTTTGTATGGGAAAAGTCATCTCCGGTGAACTTTTGTATTGGGAAAGTCATCTCCGGTGAACTTTTGTATGGGAAAAGTCATCTCCGGTGAACTTTTGTATGGGAAAAGTCATCTCCGGTGAACTTTTGTATTGGGAAAGTCATCTCCGGTGAACTTTTGTATGGGAAAAGTCATCTCCGGTGAACTTTTGTATTGGGAAAGTCATCTCCGGTGAACTTTTGTATTGGGAAAAGTCATCTCCGGTGAACTTTTGTATTGGGAAAGTCATGCCCGGTGAACTTTTGTATTGGGAAAGTCATGCCCGGTGAACTTTTGTATTGGGAAAGTCGTGCCCGGTGAACTTTTGTATTGGGAAAGTCATGCCCGGTGAACTTTTGTATTGGGAAAGTCATCTCCGGTGAACTTTTGTATGGGAAAAGTCATCTCCGGTGAACTTTTGTATTGGGAAAGTCATGCCCGGTGAACTTTTGTATTGGGAAAGTCATCTCCGGTGAACTTTTGTATGGGAAAAGTCATCTCCGGTGAACTTTTGTATTGGGAAAGTCATCTCCGGTGAACTTTTGTATGGGAAAAGTCATCTCCGGTGAACTTTTGTATTGGGAAAGTCATCTCCGGTGAACTTTTGTATTGGGAAAGTCATGCCCGGTGAACTTTTGTATGGGAAAAGTCATCTCCGGTGAACTTTTGTATTGGGAAAGTCATGCCCGGTGAACTTTTGTATTGGGAAAGTCATCTCCGGTGAACTTTTGTATGGGAAAAGTCATCTCCGGTGAACTTTTGTATTGGGAAAGTCATCTCCGGTGAACTTTTGTATGGGAAAAGTCATCTCCGGTGAACTTTTGTATTGGGAAAGTCATCTCCGGTGAACTTTTGTATTGGGAAAGTCATCTCCGGTGAACTTTTGTATTGGGAAAGTCATCTCCGGTGAACTTTTGTATGGGAAAAGTCATCTCCGGTGAACTTTTGTATTGGGAAAGTCATCTCCGGTGAACTTTTGTATTGGGAAAGTCATCTCCGGTGAACTTTTGTATGGGAAAAGTCATCTCCGGTGAACTTTTATATTGGGAAAGTCATCTCCGGTGAACTTTTGTATGGGAAAATTCATCTCCGGTGAACTTTTGTATGGGAAAAGTCATCTCCGGTGAACTTTTGTATTGGGAAAGTCATCTCCGGTGAACTTTTGTATTGGGAAAGTCATCTCCGGTGAACTTTTGTATGGGAAAAGTCATCTCCGGTGAACTTTTGTATTGGGAAAGTCATCTCCGGTGAACTTTTGTATTGGGAAAGTCATCTCCGGTGAACTTTTGTATTGGGAAAGTCATCTCCGGTGAACTTTTGTATGGGAAAAGTCATCTCCGGTGAACTTTTGTATTGGGAAAGTCATCTCCGGTGAACTTTTGTATTGGGAAAGTCATCTCCGGTGAACTTTTGTATGGGAAAAGTCATCTCCGGTGAACTTTTGTATTGGGAAAGTCATCTCCGGTGAACTTTTGTATGGGAAAAGTCATCTCCGGTGAACTTTTGTAATGGGAAAGTCATCTCCGGTGAACTTTTGTATTGGGAAAAGTCATCTCCGGTGAACTTTTGTATTGGGAAAGTCATATCCGGTGAACTTTTGTATTGGGAAAGTCGTGCCCGGTGAACTTTTGTATTGGGAAAGTCATCTCCGGTGAACTTTTGTATTGGGAAAGTCATCTCCGGTGAACTTTTGTATGGGAAAAGTCATCTCCGGTGAACTTTTGTATTGGGAAAGTCATCTCCGGTGAACTTTTGTATTGGGAAAGTCATCTCCGGTGAACTTTTGTATTGGGAAAGTCATCTCCGGTGAACTTTTGTATGGGAAAAGTCATCTCCGGTGAACTTTTATATTGGGAAAGTCATCTCCGGTGAACTTTTGTATTGGGAAAGTCGTGCCCGGTGAACTTTTGTATTGGGAAAGTCATCTCCGGTGAACTTTTGTATTGGGAAAGTCATCTCCGGTGAACTTTTGTATTGGGAAAAGTCATCTCCGGTGAACTTTTGTATGGGAAAAGTCATCTCCGGTGAACTTTTGTATTGGGAAAGTCATCTCCGGTGAACTTTTGTATTGGGAAAGTCATCTCCGGTGAACTTTTGTAAGGGAAAAGTCATCTCCGGTGAACTTTTGTATTGGGAAAGTCATCTCCGGTGAACTTTTGTATTGGGAAAGTCATCTCCGGTGAACTTTTGTATGGGAAAAGTCATCTCCGGTGAACTTTTGTATTGGGAAAGTCATCTCCGGTGAACTTTTGTATTGGGAAAGTCATCTCCGGTGAACTTTTGTATGGGAAAAGTCATCTCCGGTGAACTTTTGTATGGGAAAAGTCATCTCCGGTGAACTTTTGTATTGGGAAAGTCGTCTCCGGTGAACTTTTGTATGGGAAAAGTCATCTCCGGTGAACTTTTGTATTGGGAAAGTCATCTCCGGTGAACTTTTGTATTGGGAAAAGTCATCTCCGGTGAACTTTTGTATTGGGAAAGTCATCTCCGGTGAACTTTTGTATTGGGAAAGTCATCTCCGGTGAACTTTTGTATGGGAAAAGTCATCTCCGGTGAACTTTTGTATTGGGAAAGTCATCTCCGGTGAACTTTTGTATTGGGAAAGTCATCTCCGGTGAACTTTTGTATGGGAAAAGTCATCTCCGGTGAACTTTTGTATTGGGAAAGTCATGCCCGGTGAACTTTTGTATGGGAAAAGTCATCTCCGGTGAACTTTTGTATTGGGAAAGTCATCTCCGGTGAACTTTTGTATGGGAAAAGTCATCTCCGGTGAACTTTTGTATTGGGAAGTCATCTCCGGTGAACTTTTGTATTGGGAAAGTCATCTCCGGTGAACTTTTGTATGGGAAAAGTCATCTCCGGTGAACTTTTGTATTGGGAAAGTCATCTCCGGTGAACTTTTGTATTGGGAAAGTCATCTCCGGTGAACTTTTGTATGGGAAAAGTCATCTCCGGTGAACTTTTGTATTGGGAAAGTCATGCCCGGTGAACTTTTGTATGGGAAAAGTCATCTCCGGTGAACTTTTGTATTGGGAAAGTCATGCCCGGTGAACTTTTGTATTGGGAAAGTCATGCCCGGTGAACTTTTGTATTGGGAAAGTCATGCCCGGTGAACTTTTGTATTGGGAAAGTCGTGCCCGGTGAACTTTTGTATTGGGAAAGTCATCTCCGGTGAACTTTTGTATGGGAAAAGTCATCTCCGGTGAACTTTTGTATTGGGAAAGTCATCTCCGGTGAACTTTTGTATTGGGAAAGTCATCTCCGGTGAACTTTTGTATGGGAAAAGTCATCTCCGGTGAACTTTTGTATTGGGAAAGTCATGCCCGGTGAACTTTTGTATTGGGAAAGTCGTGCCCGGTGAACTTTTGTATTGGGAAAGTCATCTCCGGTGAACTTTTGTATTGGGAAAGTCATCTCCGGTGAACTTTTGTATTGGGAAAGTCATCTCCGGTGAACTTTTGTATGGGAAAAGTCATCTCCGGTGAACTTTTGTATTGGGAAAGTCATGCCCGGTGAACTTTTATATTGGGAAAGTCATCTCCGGTGAACTTTTATATTGGGAAAGTCATGCCCGGTGAACTTTTGTTTTGGGAAAGTCATGCCGGGTGAACTTTTGTATTGGGAAAGTCGTGCCCGGTGAACTTTTGTATTGGGAAAGTCATGCCCGGTGAACTTTTGTATTGGGAAAGTCATCTCCGGTGAACTTTTGTATGGGAAAAGTCATCTCCGGTGAACTTTTGTATTGGGAAAGTCATGCCCGGTGAACTTTTGTATTGGGAAAGTCATCTCCGGTGAACTTTTGTATGGGAAAAGTCATCTCCGGTGAACTTTTGTATTGGGAAAGTCATCTCCGGTGAACTTTTGTATGGGAAAAGTCATCTCCGGTGAACTTTTGTATTGGGAAAGTCATCTCCGGTGAACTTTTGTATTGGGAAAGTCATGCCCGGCGAACTTTTGTATTGGGAAAGTCATGCCCGGTGAACTTTTGTATTGGGAAAGTCATGCCCGGTGAACTTTTGTATTGGGAAAGTCATGGCCGGTGAACTTTTGTATTGGGAAAGTCATCTCCGGTGAACTTTTATATTGGAAAAGTCATGCCCGGTGAACTTTTTTATTGGGAAAGTCATGCCCGGTGAACTATTGTATTGGGAAAGTCATGCCCGGTGAACTTTTGTATTGGGAAAGTCATGCCCGGTGAACTTTTGTATTGGGAAAGTCATGCCCGGTGAACTTTTGTATTGGGAAAGTCATCTCCGGTGAACTTTTATATTGGAAAAGTCATGCCCGGTGAACTTTTGTATTGGGAAAGTCATGCCCGGTGAACTATTGTATTGGGAAAGTCATGCCCGGTGAACTTTTGTATTGGGAAAGTCATGCCCGGTGAACTTTTGTATTGGGAAAGTCATCTCCGGTGAACTTTTGTATTGGGAAAGTCATCTCCGGTGAACTTTTGTATGGGAAAAGTCATCTCCGGTGAACTTTTGTATTGGGAAAGTCATGCCCGGTGAACTTTTGTATGGGAAAAGTCATCTCCGGTGAACTTTTGTATTGGGAAAGTCATGCCCGGTGAACTTTTGTATTGGGAAAGTCATGCCCGGTGAACTTTTGTATTGGGAAAGTCATGCCCGGTGAACTTTTGTATTGGGAAAGTCGTGCCCGGTGAACTTTTGTATTGGGAAAGTCATCTCCGGTGAACTTTTGTATGGGAAAAGTCATCTCCGGTGAACTTTTGTATTGGGAAAGTCATCTCCGGTGAACTTTTGTATTGGGAAAGTCATCTCCGGTGAACTTTTGTATGGGAAAAGTCATCTCCGGTGAACTTTTGTATTGGGAAAGTCATGCCCGGTGAACTTTTGTATTGGGAAAGTCGTGCCCGGTGAACTTTTGTATTGGGAAAGTCATCTCCGGTGAACTTTTGTATTGGGAAAGTCATCTCCGGTGAACTTTTGTATTGGGAAAGTCATCTCCGGTGAACTTTTGTATGGGAAAAGTCATCTCCGGTGAACTTTTGTATTGGGAAAGTCATGCCCGGTGAACTTTTATATTGGGAAAGTCATCTCCGGTGAACTTTTATATTGGGAAAGTCATGCCCGGTGAACTTTTGTTTTGGGAAAGTCATGCCCGGTGAACTTTTGTATTGGGAAAGTCGTGCCCGGTGAACTTTTGTATTGGGAAAGTCATGCCCGGTGAACTTTTGTATTGGGAAAGTCATCTCCGGTGAACTTTTGTATGGGAAAAGTCATCTCCGGTGAACTTTTGTATTGGGAAAGTCATGCCCGGTGAACTTTTGTATTGGGAAAGTCATCTCCGGTGAACTTTTGTATGGGAAAAGTCATCTCCGGTGAACTTTTGTATTGGGAAAGTCATCTCCGGTGAACTTTTGTATGGGAAAAGTCATCTCCGGTGAACTTTTGTATTGGGAAAGTCATCTCCGGTGAACTTTTGTATTGGGAAAGTCATGCCCGGCGAACTTTTGTATTGGGAAAGTCATGCCCGGTGAACTTTTGTATTGGGAAAGTCATGCCCGGTGAACTTTTGTATTGGGAAAGTCATGGCCGGTGAACTTTTGTATTGGGAAAGTCATCTCCGGTGAACTTTTATATTGGAAAAGTCATGCCCGGTGAACTTTTGTATTGGGAAAGTCATGCCCGGTGAACTATTGTGTTGGGAAAGTCATGCCCGGTGAACTTTTGTATTGGGAAAGTCATGCCCGGTGAACTTTTGTATTGGGAAAGTCATGCCCGGTGAACTTTTGTATTGGGAAAGTCATCTCCGGTGAACTTTTATATTGGAAAAGTCATGCCCGGTGAACTTTTGTATTGGGAAAGTCATGCCCGGTGAACTATTGTATTGGGAAAGTCATGCCCGGTGAACTTTTGTATTGGGAAAGTCATGCCCGGTGAACTTTTGTATTGGGAAAGTCATCTCCGGTGAACTTTTGTATTGGGAAAGTCATCTCCGGTGAACTTTTGTATGGGAAAAGTCATCTCCGGTGAACTTTTGTATTGGGAAAGTCATCTCCGGTGAACTTTTGTATGGGAAAAGTCATCTCCGGTGAACTTTTGTATGGGAAAAGTCATCTCCGGTGAACTTTTGTATTGGGAAAGTCATCTCCGGTGAACTTTTGTATTGGGAAAGTCATCTCCGGTGAACTTTTGTATGGGAAAAGTCATCTCCGGTGAACTTTTGTATTGGGAAAGTCATCTCCGGTGAACTTTTGTATTGGGAAAGTCATCTCCGGTGAACTTTTGTATGGGAAAAGTCATCTCCGGTGAACTTTTGTATTGGGAAAGTCATGCCCGGTGAACTTTTGTATGGAAAAAGTCATCTCCGGTGAACTTTTGTATTGGGAAAGTCATGCCCGGTGAACTTTTGTATTGGGAAAGTCATGCCCGGTGAACTTTTGTATTGGGAAAGTCATGCCCGGTGAACTTTTGTATTGGGAAAGTCGTGCCCGGTGAACTTTTGTATTGGGAAAGTCATCTCCGGTGAACTTTTGTATGGGAAAAGTCAACTCCGGTGAACTTTTGTATTGGGAAAGTCATCTCCGGTGAACTTTTGTATGGGAAAAGTCATCTCCGGTGAACTTTTGTATTGGGAAAGTCGTGCCCGGTGAACTTTTGTATTGGGAAAGTCATGCCCGGTGAACTTTTGTATGGGAAAAGTCATCTCCGGTGAAATTTTGTATTGGGAAAGTCATCTCCGGTGAACTTTTGTATGGGAAAAGTCATCTCCGGTGAACTTTTGTATTGGGAAAGTCATCTCCGGTGAACTTTTGTATTGGGAAAGTCATCTCCGGTGAACTTTTGTATGGGAAAAGTCATCTCCGGTGAACTTTTGTATTGGGAAAGTCATGCCCGGTGAACTTTTGTATGGGAAAAGTCATCTCCGGTGAACTTTTGTATTGGGAAAGTCATGCCCGGTGAACTTTTGTATCGGGAAAGTCATGCCCGGTGAACTTTTGTATTGGGAAAGTCATGCCCGGTGAACTTTTGTATTGGGAAAGTCGTGCCCGGTGAACTTTTGTATTGGGAAAGTCATCTCCGGTGAACTTTTGTATGGGAAAAGTCATCTCCGGTGAACTTTTGTATTGGGAAAGTCATCTCCGGTGAACTTTTGTATGGGAAAAGTCATCTCCGGTGAACTTTTGTATTGGGAAAGTCGTGCCCGATGAACTTTTGTATTGGGAAAGTCATGCCCGGTGAACTTTTGTATGGGAAAAGTCATCTCCGGTGAACTTTTGTATTGGGAAAGTCATCTCCGGTGAACTTTTGTATTGGGAAAGTCATCTCCGGTGAACTTTTGTATGGGAAAAGTCATCTCCGGTGAACTTTTGTATTGGGAAAGTCATCTCCGGTGAACTTTTGTATTGGGAAAGTCATCTCCGGTGAACTTTTGTATGGGAAAAGTCATCTCCGGTGAACTTTTGTATTGGGAAAGTCATCTCCGGTGAACTTTTGTATTGGGAAAGTCATCTCCGGTGAACTTTTGTATTGGGAAAGTCATCTCCGGTGAACTTTTGTATTGGGAAAGTCATCTCCGGTGAACTTTTGTATTGGGAAAGTCGTGCCCGGTGAACTTTTGTATTGGGAAAGTCATCTCCGGTGAACTTTTGTATTGGGAAAGTCATCTCCCGTGAACTTTTGTATGGGAAAAGTCATCTCCGGTGAACTTTTGTATGGGAAAAGTCATCTCCGGTGAACTTTTGTATTGGGAAAGTCATCTCCGGTGAACTTTTGTATGGGAAAAGTCATCTCCGGTGAACTTTTGTATTGGGAAAGTCATCTCCGGTGAACTTTTGTATGGGAAAAGTCATCTCCGGTGAACTTTTGTATTGGGAAAGTCATCTCCGGTGAACTTTTGTATTGGGAAAGTCATCTCCGGTGAACTTTTGTATTGGGAAAGTCATGCCCGGTGAACTTTTGTATTGGGAAAGTCATCTCCGGTGAACTTTTGTATTGTGAAAGTCATCTCCGGTGAACTTTTGTATTGGGAAAGTCATCTCCGGTGAACTTTTGTATGGGAAAAGTCATCTCCGGTGAACTTTTGTATTGGGAAAGTCATCTCCGGTGAACTTTTGTATTGGGAAAGTCATCTCCGGTGAACTTTTGTATGGGAAAAGTCATCTCCGGTGAACTTTTGTATTGGGAAAGTCATCTCCGGTGAACTTTTGTATGGGAAAGTCATCTCCGGTGAACTTTTGTATGGGAAAAGTCATCTCCGGTGAACTTTTGTATTGGGAAAGTCATCTCCGGTGAACTTTTGTATGGGAAAAGTCATCTCCGGTGAACTTTTGTATGGAAAAAGTCATCTCCGGTGAACTTTTGTATTGGGAAAGTCATCTCCGGTGAACTTTTGCATTGGGAAAGTCATCTCCGGTGAACTTTTGTAGTCATCTCCGGTGAACTTTTGTATGGGAAAAGTCATCTCCGGTGAACTTTTGTATTGGGAAAGTCATCTCCGGTGAACTTTTGTATGGGAAAAGTCATCTCCGGTGAACTTTTGTATTGGGAAAGTCGTGCCCGATGAACTTTTGTATTGGGAAAGTCATGCCCGGTGAACTTTTGTATGGGAAAAGTCATCTCCGGTGAACTTTTGTATTGGGAAAGTCATCTCCGGTGAACTTTTGTATTGGGAAAGTCATCTCCGGTGAACTTTTGTATGGGAAAAGTCATCTCCGGTGAACTTTTGTATTGGGAAAGTCATCTCCGGTGAACTTTTGTATTGGGAAAGTCATCTCCGGTGAACTTTTGTATGGGAAAAGTCATCTCCGGTGAACTTTTGTATTGGGAAAGTCATCTCCGGTGAACTTTTGTATTGGGAAAGTCATCTCCGGTGAACTTTTGTATTGGGAAAGTCATCTCCGGTGAACTTTTGTATTGGGAAAGTCATCTCCGGTGAACTTTTGTATTGGGAAAGTCGTGCCCGGTGAACTTTTGTATTGGGAAAGTCATCTCCGGTGAACTTTTGTATTGGGAAAGTCATCTCCCGTGAACTTTTGTATGGGAAAAGTCATCTCCGGTGAACTTTTGTATGGGAAAAGTCATCTCCGGTGAACTTTTGTATTGGGAAAGTCATCTCCGGTGAACTTTTGTATGGGAAAAGTCATCTCCGGTGAACTTTTGTATTGGGAAAGTCATCTCCGGTGAACTTTTGTATGGGAAAAGTCATCTCCGGTGAACTTTTGTATTGGGAAAGTCATCTCCGGTGAACTTTTGTATTGGGAAAGTCATCTCCGGTGAACTTTTGTATTGGGAAAGTCATGCCCGGTGAACTTTTGTATTGGGAAAGTCATCTCCGGTGAACTTTTGTATTGGGAAAGTCATCTCCGGTGAACTTTTGTATTGGGAAAGTCATCTCCGGTGAACTTTTGTATGGGAAAAGTCATCTCCGGTGAACTTTTGTATTGGGAAAGTCATCTCCGGTGAACTTTTGTATTGGGAAAGTCATCTCCGGTGAACTTTTGTATGGGAAAAGTCATCTCCGGTGAACTTTTGTATTGGGAAAGTCATCTCCGGTGAACTTTTGTATGGGAAAGTCATCTCCGGTGAACTTTTGTATGGGAAAAGTCATCTCCGGTGAACTTTTGTATTGGGAAAGTCATCTCCGGTGAACTTTTGTATGGGAAAAGTCATCTCCGGTGAACTTTTGTATGGAAAAAGTCATCTCCGGTGAACTTTTGTATTGGGAAAGTCATCTCCGGTGAACTTTTGCATTGGGAAAGTCATCTCCGGTGAACTTTTGTATGGGAAAAGTCATCTCCGGTGAACTTTTGTATTGGGAAAGTCATGCCCGGTGAACTTTTGTATTGGGAAAGTCATCTCCGGTGAACTTTTGTATTGGGAAAGTCATCTCCGGTGAACTTTTGTATTGGGAAAGTCATCTCCGGTGAACTTTTGTATGGGAAAAGTCATCTCCGGTGAACTTTTGTATTGGGAAAGTCATCTCCGGTGAACTTTTGTATTGGGAAAGTCATCTCCGGTGAACTTTTGTATGGGAAAAGTCATCTCCGGTGAACTTTTGTATTGGGAAAGTCATCTCCGGTGAACTTTTGTATTGGGAAAGTCATCTCCGGTGAACTTTTGTATGGGAAAAGTCATCTCCGGTGAACTTTTGTATGGGAAAAGTCATCTCCGGTGAACTTTTGTATTGGGAAAGTCATCTCCGGTGAACTTTTGTATGGGAAAAGTCATCTCCGGTGAACTTTTGTATTGGGAAAGTCATCTCCGGTGAACTTTTGTATTGGGAAAGTCATCTCCGGTGAACTTTTGTATTGGGAAAGTCATCTCCGGTGAACTTTTGTATGGGAAAAGTCATCTCCGGTGAACTTTTATATTGGGAAAGTCATCTCCGGTGAACTTTTGTATTGGGAAAGTCGTGCCCGGTGAACTTTTGTATTGGGAAAGTCATGCCCGGTGAACTTTTGTATGGGAAAGTCATCTCCGGTGAACTTTTGTTTTGGGAAAGTCATCTCCGGTGAACTTTTGTATTGGAAAAGTCATCTCCGGTGAACTTTTGTATTGGGAAAGTCATGCCCGGTGAACTTTTATATTGGGAAAGTCATCTCCGGTGAACTTTTGTATGGGAAAAGTCATCTCCGGTGAACTTTTGTATTGGGAAAGTCATGCCCGGTGAACTTTTGTATTGGGAAAGTCATCTCCGGTGAACTTTTGTATGGGAAAAGTCATCTCCGGTGAACTTTTGTATGGGAAAAGTCATCTCCGGTGAACTTTTGTATGGGAAAAGTCATCTCCGGTGAACTTTTGTATTGGGAAAGTCATCTCCGGTGAACTTTTGTATTGGGAAAGTCATGCCCGGCGAACTTTTGTATTGGGAAAGTCATGCCCGGTGAACTTTTGTATTGGGAAAGTCATGCCCGGTGAACTATTGTATTGGGAAAGTCATGCCCGGTGAACTTTTGTATTGGGAAAGTCATGCCCGGTGAACTTTTGTATTGGGAAAGTCATGCCCGGTGAACTTTTGTATTGGGAAAGTCATCTCCGGTGAACTTTTATATTGGAAAAGTCATGCCCGGTGAACTTTTGTATTGGGAAACTCATGCCCGGTGAACTATTGTATTGGGAAAGTCATGCCCGGTGAACTTTTGTATTGGGAAAGTCATGCCCGGTGAACTTTTGTATTGGGAAAGTCATCTCCGGTGAACTTTTGTATTGGGAAAGTCATCTCCGGTGAACTTTTGTATGGGAAAAGTCATCTCCGGTGAAATTTTGTATTGGGAAAGTCAACTCCGGTGAACTTTTGTATGGGAAAAGTCATCTCCGGTGAACTTTTGTATTGGGAAAGTCATGCCCGGTGAACTTTTGTATGGGAAAAGTCATCTCCGGTGAACTTTTGTATTGGGAAAGTCATCTCCGGTGAACTTTTGTATTGGGAAAGTCATGCCCGGCGAACTTTTGTATTGGGAAAGTCATGGCCGGTGAACTTTTGTATTGGGAAAGTCATCTCCGGTGAACTTTTATATTGGAAAAGTCATGCCCGGTGAACTTTTGTATTGGGAAAGTCATGCCCGGTGAACTATAGTATTGGGAAAGTCATGCCCGGTGAACTTTTGTATTGGGAAAGTCATGCCCGGTGAACTTTTGTATTGGGAAAGTCATGCCCGGTGAACTTTTGTATTGGGAAAGTCATCTCCGGTGAACTTTTATATTGGAAAAGTCATGCCCGGTGAACTTTTGTATTGGGAAAGTCATGCCCGGTGAACTATTGTATTGGGAAAGTCATGCCCGGTGAACTTTTGTATTGGGAAAGTCATGCCCGGTGAACTTTTGTATTGGGAAAGTCATCTCCGGTGAACTTTTGTATTGGGAAAGTCATCTCCGGTGAACTTTTGTATGGGAAAAGTCATCTCCGGTGAAATTTTGTATTGGGAAAGTCATCTCCGGTGAACTTTTGTATGGGAAAAGTCATCTCCGGTGAACTTTTGTATTGGGAAAGTCATGCCCGGTGAACTTTTGTATGGGAAAAGTCATCTCCGGTGAACTTTTGTATTGGGAAAGTCATCTCCGGTGAACTTTTGTATGGGAAAAGTCATCTCCGGTGAACTTTTGTATTGGGAAAGTCATCTCCGGTGAACTTTTGTATTGGGAAAGTCATCTCCGGTGAACTTTTGTATGGGAAAAGTCTTCTCCGGTGAACTTTTGTATTGGGAAAGTCATCTCCGGTGAACTTTTGTATTGGGAAAGTCATCTCCCGTGAACTTTTGTATGGGAAAAGTCATCTCCGGTGAACTTTTGTATTGGGAAAGATATGCCCGGTGAACTTTTGTATGGGAAAAGTCATCTCCGGTGAACTTTTGTATTGGGAAAGTCATGCCCGGTGAACTTTTGTATTGGGAAAGTCATGCCCGGTGAACTTTTGTATTGGGAAAGTCATGCCCGGTGAACTTTTGTATTGGGAAAGTCGTGCCCGGTGAACTTTTGTATTGGGAAAGTCATCTCCGGTGAACTTTTGTATGGGAAAAGTCATCTCCGGTGAACTTTTGTATTGGGAAAGTCATCTCCGGTGAACTTTTGTATGGGAAAAGTCATCTCCGGTGAACTTTTGTATTGGGAAAGTCGTGCCCGGTGAACTTTTGTATTGGGAAAGTCATGCCCGGTGAACTTTTGTATGGGAAAAGTCATCTCCGGTGAACTTTTGTATTGGGAAAGTCATCTCCGGTGAACTTTTGTATTGGGAAAGTCATCTCCGGTGAACTTTTGTATGGGAAAAGTCATCTCCGGTGAACTTTTGTATTGGGAAAGTCATCTCCGGTGAACTTTTGTATTGGGAAAGTCATCTCCGGTGAATTTTTGTATGGGAAAAGTCATCTCCGGTGAACTTTTGTATTGGGAAAGTCATCTCCGGTGAACTTTTGTATTGGGAAAGTCATCTCCGGTGAACTTTTGTATTGGGAAAGTCATCTCCGGTGAACTTTTGTATTGGGAAAGTCATCTCCGGTGAACTTTTGTATTGGGAAAGTCGTGCCCGGTGAACTTTTGTATTGGGAAAGTCATCTCCGGTGAACTTTTGTATTGGGAAAGTCATCTCCCGTGAACTTTTGTATGGGAAAAGTCATCTCCGGTGAACTTTTGTATGGGAAAAGTCATCTCCGGTGAACTTTTGTATTGGGAAAGTCATCTCCGGTGAACTTTTGTATGGGAAAAGTCATCTCCGGTGAACTTTTGTATTGGGAAAGTCATCTCCGGTGAACTTTTGTATGGGAAAAGTCATCTCCGGTGAACTTTTGTATTGGGAAAGTCATCTCCGGTGAACTTTTGTATTGGGAAAGTCATCTCCGGTGAACTTTTGTATTGGGAAAGTCATCTCCGGTGAACTTTTGTATTGGGAAAGTCATGCCCGGTGAACTTTTGTATTGGGAAAGTCATCTCCGGTGAACTTTTGTATTGGGAAAGTCATCTCCGGTGAACTTTTGTATTGGGAAAGTCATCTCCGGTGAACTTTTGTATTGGGAAAGTCATCTCCGGTGAACTTTTGTATTGGGAAAGTCATCTCCGGTGAACTTTTGTATTGGGAAAGTCATCTCCGGTGAACTTTTGTATGGGAAAAGTCATCTCCGGTGAACTTTTGTATTGGGAAAGTCATCTCCGGTGAACTTTTGTATGGGAAAGTCCTCTCCGGTGAACTTTTGTATGGGAAAAGTCATCTCCGGTGAACTTTTGTATTGGGAAAGTCATCTCCGGTGAACTTTTGTATGGGAAAAGTCATCTCCGGTGAACTTTTGTATGGGAAAAGTCATCTCCGGTGAACTTTTGTATTGGGAAAGTCATCTCCGGTGAACTTTTGTATTGGGAAAGTCATCTCCGGTGAACTTTTGTATGGGAAAAGTCATCTCCGGTGAACTTTTGTATTGGGAAAGTCATGCCCGGTGAACTTTTGTATTGGGAAAGTCATCTCCGGTGAACTTTTGTATTGGGAAAGTCATCTCCGGTGAACTTTTGTATTGGGAAAGTCATCTCCGGTGAACTTTTGTATGGGAAAAGTCATCTCCGGTGAACTTTTGTATTGGGAAAGTCATCTCCGGTGAACTTTTGTATTGGGAAAGTCATCTCCGGTGAACTTTTGTATGGGAAAAGTCATCTCCGGTGAACTTTTGTATTGGGAAAGTCATCTCCGGTGAACTTTTGTATTGGGAAAGTCATCTCCGGTGAACTTTTGTATGGGAAAAGTCATCTCCGGTGAACTTTTGTATGGGAAAAGTCATCTCCGGTGAACTTTTGTATTGGGAAAGACATCTCCGGTGAACTTTTGTATGGGAAAAGTCATCTCCGGTGAACTTTTGTATTGGGAAAGTCATCTCCGGTGAACTTTTGTATTGGGAAAGTCATCTCCGGTGAACTTTTGTATTGGGAAAGTCATCTCCGGTGAACTTTTGTATGGGAAAAGTCATCTCCGGTGAACTTTTATATTGGGAAAGTCATCTCCGGTGAACTTTTGTATTGGGAAAGTCGTGCCCGGTGAACTTTTGTATTGGGAAAGTCATGCCCGGTGAACTTTTGTATGGGAAAGTCATCTCCGGTGAACTTTTGTTTTGGGAAAGTCATCTCCGGTGAACTTTTGTATTGGAAAAGTCATCTCCGGTGAACTTTTGTATTGGGAAAGTCATGCCCGGTGAACTTTTATATTGGGAAAGTCATCTCCGGTGAACTTTTGTATGGGAAAAGTCATCTCCGGTGAACTTTTGTATTGGGAAAGTCATGCCCGGTGAACTTTTGTATTGGGAAAGTCATCTCCGGTGAACTTTTGTATGGGAAAAGTCATCTCCGGTGAACTTTTGTATGGGAAAAGTCATCTCCGGTGAACTTTTGTATTGGGAAAGTCATCTCCGGTGAACTTTTGTATGGGAAAAGTCATCTCCGGTGAACTTTTGTATTGGGAAAGTCATCTCCGGTGAACTTTTGTATGGGAAAAGTCATCTCCGGTGAACTTTTGTATTGGGAAAGTCATGCCCGGTGAACTTTTGTATGGGAAAAGTCATCTCCGGTGAACTTTTGTATTGGGAAAGTCATCTCCGGTGAACTTTTGTATGGGAAAAGTCATCTCCGGTGAACTTTTGTATTGGGAAAGTCATCTCCGGTGAACTTTTGTATTGGGAAAGTCATCTCCGGTGAACTTTTGTATTGGGAAAGTCATGCCCGGTGAACTTTTGTTTTGGGAAAGTCATGCCCGGTGAACTTTTGTATTGGGAAAGTCATCTCCGGTGAACTTTTGTATGGGAAAAGTCATCTCCGGTGAACTTTTGTATTGGGAAAGTCATCTCCGGTGAACTTTTGTATTGGGAAAGTCATGCCCGGTGAACTTTTGTTTTGGGAAAGTCATCTCCGGTGAACTTTTGTATTGGGAAAGTCATCTCCGGTGAACTTTTGTATGGGAAAAGTCATCTCCGGTGAACTTTTGTATTGGGAAAGTCATCTCCGGTGAACTTTTGTATGGGAAAAGTCATCTCCGGTGAACTTTTGTATTGGGAAAGTCATCTCCGGTGAACTTTTGTATTGGGAAAGTCATCTCCGGTGAACTTTTGTATTGGGAAAGTCATGCCCGGTGAACTTTTGTTTTGGGAAAGTCATGCCCGGTGAACTTTTGTATTGGGAAAGTCATCTCCGGTGAACTTTTGTATGGGAAAATCATCTCCGGTGAACTTTTGTATTGGGAAAGTCATCTCCGGTGAACTTTTGTATTGGGAAAGTCATGCCCGGTGAACTTTTGTTTTGGGAAAGTCATCTCCGGTGAACTTTTGTATTGGGAAAGTCATCTCCGGTGAACTTTTGTATGGGAAAAGTCATCTCCGGTGAACTTTTGTATTGGGAAAGTCATCTCCGGTGAACTTTTGTATGGGAAAGTCATCTCCGGTGAACTTTTGTTTTGGGAAAGTCATCTCCGGTGAACTTTTGTATTGGGAAAGTCATCTCCGGTGAACTTTTGTTTTGGGAAAGTCATGCCCGGTGAACTTTTGTATTGGGAAAGTCATCTCCGGTGAACTTTTGTATGGGAAAAGTCATCTCCGGTGAACTTTTGTATGGGAAAAGTCATCTCCGGTGAACTTTTGTATTGGGAAAGTCATCTCCGGTGAACTTTTGTATTGGGAAAGTCATCTCCGGTGAACTTTTGTATTGGGAAAGTCATCTCCGGTGAACTTTTGTATTAGGAAAGTCATCTCCGGTGAACTTTTGTATGGGAAAAGTCATCTCCGGTGAACTTTTGTATTGGGAAAGTCATCTCCGGTGAACTTTTGTATGGGAAAAGTCATCTCCGGTGAACTTTTGTATTGGGAAAGTCATCTCCGGTGAACTTTTGTATTGGGAAAGTCATCTCCGGTGAACTTTTGTATTGGGAAAGTCATCTCCGGTGAACTTTTGTATGAGAAAAGTCATCTCCGGTGAACTTTTGTATTGGGAAAGTCATGCCCGGTGAACTTTTGTATGGGAAAAGTCATCTCCGGTGAACTTTTGTATGGGAAAAGTCATCTCCGGTGAACTTTTGTATTGGGAAAGTCATGCCCGGTGAACTTTTGTATTGGGAAAGTCATGCCCGGTGAACTTTTGTATTGGGAAAGTCATGCCCGGTGAACTTTTGTATGGGAAAAGTCATCTCCGGTGAACTTTTGTATGGGAAAAGTCATCTCCGGTGAACTTTTGTATTGGGAAAGTCATCTCCGGTGAACTTTTGTATTGGGAAAGTCATCTCCGGTGAACTTTTGTATTGGGAAAGTCATGCCCGGTGAACTTTTGTTTTGGGAAAGTCATGCCCGGTGAACTTTTGTATTGGGAAAGTCATGCCCGGTGAACTTTTGTATTGGGAAAGTCATGCCCGGTGAACTTTTGTATGGGAAAAGTCATCTCCGGTGAACTTTTGTATGGGAAAAGTCATCTCCGGTGAACTTTTGTATTGGGAAAGTCATCTCCGGTGAACTTTTGTATTGGGAAAGTCATCTCCGGTGAACTTTTGTATTGGGAAAGTCATGCCCGGTGAACTTTTGTTTTGGGAAAGTCATGCCCGGTGAACTTTTGTATTGGGAAAGTCATCTCCGGTGAACTTTTGTATGGGAAAAGTCATCTCCGGTGAACTTTTGTATTGGGAAAGTCATCTCCGGTGAACTTTTGTATGGGAAAAGTCATCTCCGGTGAACTTTTGTATTGGGAAAGTCATCTCCGGTGAACTTTTGTATTGGGAAAGTCATCTCCGGTGAACTTTTGTATTGGGAAAGTCATGCCCGGTGAACTTTTGTATGGGAAAAGTCATCTCCGGTGAACTTTTGTATTGGGAAAGTCATCTCCGGTGAACTTTTGTATGGGAAAAGTCATCTCCGGTGAACTTTTGTATTGGGAAAGTCATCTCCGGTGAACTTTTGTATTGGGAAAGTCATCTCCGGTGAACTTTTGTATTGGGAAAGTCATCTCCGGTGAACTTTTGTATGGGAAAAGTCATCTCCGGTGAACTTTTGTATGGGAAAGTCATCTCCGGTGAACTTTTGTTTTGGGAAAGTCATCTCCGGTGAACTTTTGTATTGGGAAAGTCATCTCCGGTGAACTTTTGTATGGGAAAAGTCATCTCCGGTGAACTTTTGTATTGGGAAAGTCATCTCCGGTGAACTTTTGTATGGGAAAAGTCATCTCCGGTGAACTTTTGTATTGGGAAAGTCATGCCAGGTGAACTTTTGTTTTGGGAAAGTCATGCCCGGTGAACTTTTGTATTGGGAAAGTCATGCCCGGTGAACTTTTGTATTGGGAAAGTCATGCCCGGTGAACTTTTGTATGGGAAAAGTCATCTCCGGTGAACTTTTGTATGGGAAAAGTCATCTCCGGTGAACTTTTGTATGGGAAAAGTCATCTCCGGTGAACTTTTGTATTGGGAAAGTCATCTCCGGTGAACTTTTGTATTGGGAAAGTCATCTCTGGTGAACTTTTGTATTGGAAAAGTCATCTCCGGTGAACTTTTGTATTGGGAAAGTCATCTCCGGTGAACTTTTGTATGGGAAAAGTCATCTCCGGTGAACTTTTGTATGGGAAAAGTCATCTCCGGTGAACTTTTGTATTGGGAAAGTCATCTCCGGTGAACTTTTGTATGGGAAAAGTCATCTCCGGTGAACTTTTGTATTGGGAAAGTCATCTCCGGTGAACTTTTGTATGGGAAAAGTCATCTCCGGTGAACTTTTGTATTGGGAAAGTCATCTCCGGTGAACTTTTGTATTGGGAAAGTCATCTCCGGTGAACTTTTGTATTGGGAAAGTCATCTCCGGTGAACTTTTGTATTGGGAA
This sequence comes from Musca autumnalis, assembly GCF_047663935.1. Lineage (NCBI taxonomy): Eukaryota > Metazoa > Arthropoda > Insecta > Diptera > Muscidae > Musca > Musca autumnalis. Next base: position 80,838 of record NW_027411801.1, read on the forward strand.
AGTCATCTCCGGTGAACTTTTGTATTGGGAAAGTCATCTCCGGTGAACTTTTGTATTGGGAAAGTCATCTCCGGTGAACTTTTGTATGGGAAAAGTCATCTCCGGTGAACTTTTGTATTGGGAAAGTCATGCCCGGTGAACTTTTATATTGGGAAAGTCATCTCCGGTGAACTTTTGTATTGGGAAAGTCATGCCCGGTGAACTTTTGTATGGGAAAAGTCATCTCCGGTGAACTTTTGTATTGGGAAAGTCGTGCCCGGTGAACTTTTGTATTGGGAAAGTCATGCCCGGTGAACTTTTGTATTGGGAAAGTCATCTCCGGTGAACTTTTGTATTGGGAAAGTCATCTCCGGTGAACTTTTGTATGGGAAAAGTCATCTCCGGTGAACTTTTGTATTGGGAAAGTCATCTCCGGTGAACTTTTGTATGGGAAAAGTCATCTCCGGTGAACTTTTGTATTGGGAAAGTCATCTCCGGTGAACTTTTGTATGGGAAAAGTCATCTCCGGTGAACTTTTGTATTGGGAAAGTCATGCCCGGTGAACTTTTGTTTTGGGAAAGTCATGCCCGGTGAACTTTTGTATTGGGAAAGTCATCTCCGGTGAACTTTTGTATTGGGAAAGTCATCTCCGGTGAACTTTTGTTTTGGGAAAGTCATGCCCGGTGAACTTTTGTATTGGGAAAGTCGTGCCCGGTGAACTTTTGTATTGGGAAAGTCATGCCCGGTGAACTTTTGTATGGGAAAAGTCATCTCCGGTGAACTTTTGTATGGGAAAAGTCATCTCCGGTGAACTTTTGTATTGGGAAAGTCATCTCCGGTGAACTTTTGTATTGGGAAAGTCATCTCCGGTGAACTTTTGTATTGGGAAGGTCATGCCCGGTGAACTTTTGTTTTGGGAAAGTCATGCCCGGTGAACTTTTGTATTGGGAAAGTCATGCCCGGTGAACTTTTATATTGGGAAAGTCATCTCCGGTGAACTTTTGTATTGGGAAAGTCATCTCCGGTGAACTTTTGTATGGGAAAAGTCATCTCCGGTGAACTTTTGTATTGGGAAAGTCATGCCCGGTGAACTTTTGTATTGGGAAAGTCATCTCCGGTGAACTTTTGTATGGGAAAAGTCATCTCCGGTGAACTTTTGTATTGGGAAAGTCATCTCCTGTGAACTTTTGTATGGGAAAAGTCATCTCCGGTGAACTTTTGTATGGGAAAAGTCATCTCCGGTGAACTTTTGTATGGGAAAAGTCATCTCCGGTGAACTTTTGTATTGGGAAAGTCATCTCCGGTGAACTTTTGTATTGGGAAAGTCATGCCCGGTGAACTTTTGTATTGGGAAAGTCATGCCCGGTGAACTTTTATATTGGGAAAGTCATCTCCGGTGAACTTTTGTATTGGGAAAGTCATCTCCGGTGAACTTTTGTATTGGGAAAGTCATGCCCGGTGAACTTTTGTATGGGAAAAGTCATCTCCGGTGAACTTTTGTATTGGGAAAGTCATCTCCGGTGAACTTTTGTATTGGGAAAGTTATCTCCGGTGAACTTTTGTATGGGAAAAGTCATCTCCGGTGAACTTTTGTATTGGGAAAGTCATCTCCGGTGAACTTTTGTATTGGGAAAGTCATCTCCGGTGAACTTTTGTATTGGGAAAGTCATCTCCGGTGAACTTTTGTTTTGGGAAAGTCATGCCCGGTGAACTTTTGTATTCGGAAAGTCATGCCCGGTGAACTTTTGTATGGGAAAAGTCATCTCCGGTGAACTTTTGTATGGGAAAAGTCATCTCCGGTGAACTTTTGTATGGGAAAAGTCATCTCCGGTGAACTTTTGTATTGGGAAAGTCATGCCCGGTGAACTTTTGTATGGGAAAAGTCATCTCCGGTGAACTTTTGTATTGGGAAAGTCATCTCCGGTGAACTTTTGTATTGGGAAAGTCATCTCCGGTGAACTTTTGTATGGGAAAAGTCATCTCCGGTGAACTTTTGTATTGGGAAAGTCATCTCCGGTGAACTTTTGTATGGGAAAGTCATCTCCGGTGAACTTTTGTATGGGAAAAGTCATCTCCGGTGAACTTTTGTATTGGGAAAGTCATCTCCGGTGAACTTTTGTATGGGAAAAGTCATCTCCGGTGAACTTTTGTATTGGGAAAGTCATCTCCGGTGAACTTTTGTATTGGGAAAGTCATCTCCGGTGAACTTTTGTATGGGAAAAGTCATCTCCGGTGAACTTTTGTATTGGGAAAGTCATCTCCGGTGAACTTTTGTATTGGGAAAGTCATCTCCGGTGAACTTTTGTATTGGGAAAGTCATGCCCGGTGAACTTTTGTATTGGGAAAGTCATGCCCGGTGAACTTTTGTATGGGAAAAGTCATCTCCGGTGAACTTTTGTATGGGAAAAGTCATCTCCGGTGAACTTTTGTATTGGGAAAGTCATGCCCGGTGAACTTTTGTATTGGGAAAGTCATCTCCGGTGAACTTTTGTATTGGGAAAGTCATCTCCGGTGAACTTTTGTATGGGAAAAGTCATCTCCGGTGAACTTTTGTATGGGAAAGTCATCTCCGGTGAACTTTTGTATGGGAAAAGTCATCTTCGGTGAACTTTTGTATTGGGAAAGTCATCTCCGGTGAACTTTTGTATGGGAAAAGTCATCTCCGGTGAACTTTTGTATTGGGAAAGTCATCTCCGGTGAACTTTTGTATTGGGAAAGTCATCTCCTGTGAACTTTTGTATGGGAAAAGTCATCTCCGGTGAACTTTTGTATTGGGAAAGTCGTGCCCGGTGAACTTTTGTATTGGGAAAGTCATGCCCGGTGAACTTTTGTATTGGGAAAGTCATCTCCGGTGAACTTTTGTATGGGAAAAGTCATCTCCGGTGAACTTTTGTATGGGAAAAGTCATCTCCGGTGAACTTTTGTATGGGAAAAGTCATCTCCGGTGAACTTTTGTATTGGGAAAGTCATGCCCGGTGAACTTTTGTATTGGGAAAGTCATCTCCGGTGAACTTTTGTAAGGGAAAAGTCATCTCCGGTGAACTTTTGTTTTGGGAAAGTCATGCCCGGTGAACTTTTGTATTGGGAAAGTCATCTCCGGTGAACTTTTGTATTGGGAAAGTCATCTCCGGTGAACTTTTGTATTGGGAAAGTCATCTCCGGTGAACTTTTGTATTGGGAAAGTCATCTCCGGTGAACTTTTGTATGGGAAAAGTCATCTCCGGTGAACTTTTGTATTGGGAAAGTCATCTCCGGTGAACTTTTGTATGGGAAAAGTCATCTCCGGTGAACTTTTGTATTGGGAAAGTCATCTCCGGTGAACTTTTGTATGGGAAAAGTCATCTCCGGTGAACTTTTGTATTGGGAAAGTCATCTCCGGTGAACTTTTGTATGGGAAAAGTCATCTCCGGTGAACTTTTGTATTGGGAAAGTCATGCCCGGTGAACTTTTGTTTTGGGAAAGTCATGCCCGGTGAACTTTTGTATTGGGAAAGTCATCTCCGGTGAACTTTTGTATTGGGAAAGTCATCTCCGGTGAACTTTTGTTTTGGGAAAGTCATGCCCGGTGAACTTTTGTATTGGGAAAGTCGTGCCCGGTGAACTTTTGTATTGGGAAAGTCATCTCCGGTGAACTTTTGTATTGGGAAAGTCGTGCCCGGTGAACTTTTGTATTGGGAAAGTCATCTCCGGTGAACTTTTGTATTGGGAAAGTCATCTCCGGTGAACTTTTGTATGGGAAATGTCATCTCCGGTGAACTTTTGTATGGGAAAAGTCATCTCCGGTGAACTTTTGTATTGGGAAAGTCATCTCCGGTGAACTTTTGTATGGGAAAGTCATCTCCGGTGAACTTTTGTATTGGGAAAGTCATGCCCGGTGAACTTTTATATTGGGAAAGTCATCTCCGGTGAACTTTTGTATGGGAAAAGTCATCTCCGGTGAACTTTTGTATGGGAAAAGTCATCTCCGGTGAACTTTTGTATTGGGAAAGTCATCTCCGGTGAACTTTTGTATTGGGAAAGTCATCTCCGGTGAACTTTTGTATTGGGAAAGTCATCTCCGGTGAACTTTTGTATTGGGAAAGTCATCTCCGGTGAACTTTTGTATGGGAAAAGTCATCTCCGGTGAACTTTTGTATTGGGAAAGTCATCTCCGGTGAACTTTTGTATTGGGAAAGTCATGCCCGGTGAACTTTTGTATGGGAAAAGTCATCTCCGGTGAACTTTTGTATTGGGAAAGTCATGCCCGGTGAACTTTTGTATTGGGAAAGTCATCTCCGGTGAACTTTTGTATGGGAAAAGTCATCTCCGGTGAACTTTTGTATTGGGAAAGTCATCTCCGTTGAACTTTTGTATTGGGAAAGTCATGCCCGGTGAACTTTTATATTGGGAAAGTCATCTCCGGTGAACTTTTGTATGGGAAAAGTCATCTCCGGTGAACTTTTGTATGGGAAAAGTCATCTCCGGTGAACTTTTGTATTGGGAAAGTCATCTCCGGTGAACTTTTGTATTGGGAAAGTCATCTCCGGTGAACTTTTGTATTGGGAAAGTCATCTCCGGTGAACTTTTGTATTGGGAAAGTCATCTCCGGTGAACTTTTGTATGGGAAAAGTCATCTCCGGTGAACTTTTGTATTGGGAAAGTCATCTCCGGTGAACTTTTGTATTGGGAAAGTCATGCCCGGTGAACTTTTGTATGGGAAAAGTCATCTCCGGTGAACTTTTGTATTGGGAAAGTCATGCCCGGTGAACTTTTGTATTGGGAAAGTCATCTCCGGTGAACTTTTGTATGGGAAAAGTCATCTCCGGTGAACTTTTGTATTGGGAAAGTCATGCCCGGTGAACTTTTGTATTGGGAAAGTCATCTCCGGTGAACTTTTGTATTGGGAAAGTCGTGCCCGGTGAACTTTTGTATTGGGAAAGTCATCTCCGGTGAACTTTTGTATGGGAAAAGTCATCTCCGGTGAACTTTTGTATTGGGAAAGTCATGCCCGGTGAACTTTTGTATTGGAAAAGTCATGCCCGGTGAACTTTTGTATTGGGAAAGTCATGCCCGGTGAACTTTTGTATGGGAAAAGTCATCTCCGGTGAACTTTTGTATGGGAAAAGTCATCTCCGGTGAACTTTTGTATTGGGAAAGTCATCTCCGGTGAACTTTTGTATTGGGAAAGTCATCTCCGGTGAACTTTTGTATTGGGAAAGTCATGCCCGGTGAACTTTTGTTTTGGGAAAGTCATGCCCGGTGAACTTTTGTATTGGGAAAGTCATGCCCGGTGAACTTTTGTATTGGGAAAGTCATGCCCGGTGCACTTTTGTATGGGAAAAGTCATCTCCGGTGAACTTTTGTATTGGGCAAGTCGTGCCCGGTGAACTTTTGTATTGGGAAAGTCATCTCCGGTGAACTTTTGTATGGGAAAAGTCATCTCCGGTGAACTTTTGTATGGGAAAAGTCATCTCCGGTGAACTTTTGTATTGGGAAAGTCATCTCCGGTGAACTTTTGTATGGGAAAAGTCATCTCCGGTGAACTTTTGTATTGGGAAAGTCATCTCCGGTGAACTTTTGTATTGGGAAAGTCATCTCCGGTGAACTTTTGTATGGGAAAAGTCATCTCCGGTGAACTTTTGTATTGGGAAAGTCATCTCCGGTGAACTTTTTTATTGGGAAAGTCATCTCCGGTGAACTTTTGTATTGGGAAAGTCATGCCCGGTGAACTTTTGTATTGGGAAAGTCATGCCCGGTGAACTTTTGTATTGGGAAAGTCATGCCCGGTGAACTTTTGTATTGGGAAAGTCATGCCCGGTGAACTTTTGTATTGGGAAAGTCGTGCCCGGTGAACTTTTGTATTGGGAAAGTCATCTCCGGTGAACTTTTGTATGGGAAAAGTCATCTCCGATGAACTTTTGTATTGGGAAAGTCATCTCCGGTGAACTTTTGTATTGGGAAAGTCATCTCCGGTGAACTTTTGTATGGGAAAAGTCATCTCCGGTGAACTTTTGTATTGGGAAAGTCATGCCCGGTGAACTTTTGTATTGGGAAAGTCGTGCCCGGTGAACTTTTGTATTGGGAAAGTCATCTCCGGTGAACTTTTGTATTGGGAAAGTCATCTCCGGTGAACTTTTGTATTGGGAAAGTCATCTCCGGTGAACTTTTGTATGGGAAAAGTCATCTCCGGTGAACTTTTGTATTGGGAAAGTCATGCCCGGTGAACTTTTATATTGGGAAAGTCATCTCCGGTGAACTTTTATATTGGGAAAGTCATGCCCGGTGAACTTTTGTTTTGGGAAAGTCATGCCCGGTGAACTTTTGTATTGGGAAAGTCGTGCCCGGTGAACTTTTGTATTGGGAAAGTCATGCCCGGTGAACTTTTGTATTGGGAAAGTCATCTCCGGTGAACTTTTGTATGGGAAAAGTCATTTCCGGTGAACTTTTGTATTGGGAAAGTCATGCCCGGTGAACTTTTGTATTGGGAAAGTCATCTCCGGTGAACTTTTGTATGGGAAAAGTCATCTCCGGTGAACTTTTGTATTGGGAAAGTCATCTCCAGTGAACTTTTGTATTGGGAAAGTCATCTCCGGTGAACTTTTGTATTGGGAAAGTCATCTCCGGTGAACTTTTGTATTGGGATAGTCATGCCCGGTGAACTTTTGTATTGGGAAAGTCATGCCCGGTGAACTTTTGTATGGGAAAAGTCATCTCCGGTGATCTTTTGTATGGGAAAAGTCATCTCCGGTGAACTTTTGTATTGGGAAAGTCATGCCCGGTGAACTTTTGTATTGGGAAAGTCATCTCCGGTGAACTTTTGTATGGGAAAAGTCATCTCCGGTGAACTTTTGTATTGGGAAAGTCATCTCCGGTGAACTTTTGTATGGGAAAAGTCATCTCCGGTGAACTTTTGTATTGGGAAAGTCATCTCCGGTGAACTTTTGTATGGGAAAAGTCATCTCCGGTGAACTTTTGTATTGGGAAAGTCATCTCCGGTGAACTTTTGTATGGGAAAAGTCATCTCCGGTGAACTTTTGTATTGGGAAAGTCATGCCCGGTGAACTTTTGTATTGGGAAAGTCATGCCCGGTGAACTTTTGTATTGGGAAAGTCATGCCCGGTGAACTTTTGTATTGGGAAAGTCATGCCCGGTGAACTTTTGTATTGGGAAAGTCGTGCCCGGTGAACTTTTGTATTGGGAAAGTCATCTCCGGTGAACTTTTGTATGGGAAATGTCATCTCCGGTGAACTTTTGTATTGGGAAAGTCATCTCCGTTGAACTTTTGTATTGGGAAAGACATCTCCGGTGAACTTTTGTATGGGAAAAGTCATCTCCGGTGAACTTTTGTATTGGGAAAGTCATGCCCGGTGAACTTTTGTATTGGGAAAGTCGTGCCCGGTGAACTTTTGTATTGGGAAAGTCATCTCCGGTGAACTTTTGTATTGGGAAAGTCATCTCCGGTGAAATTTTGTATTGGGAAAGTCATCTCCGGTGAACTTTTGTATGGGAAAAGTCATCTCCGGTGAACTTTTGTATTGGGAAAGTCATGCCCGGTGAACTTTTATATTGGGAAAGTCATCTCCGGTGAACTTTTATATTGGGAAAGTCATGCCCGGTGAACTTTTGTTTTGGGAAAGTCATGCCCGGTGAACTTTTGTATTGGGAAAGTCGTGCCCGGTGAACTTTTGTATTGGGAAAGTCATGCCCGGTGAACTTTTGTATTGGGAAAGTCATCTCCGGTGAACTTTTGTATGGGAAAAGTCATCTCCGGTGAACTTTTGTATTGGGAAAGTCATGCCCGGTGAACTTTTGTATTGGGAAAGTCATCTCCGGTGAACTTTTGTATGGGAAAAGTCATCTCCGGTGAACTTTTGTATTGGGAAAGTCATCTCCAGTGAACTTTTGTATTGGGAAAGTCATCTCCGGTGAACTTTTGTATTGGGAAAGTCATCTCCGGTGAACTTTTGTATTGGGATAGTCATGCCCGGTGAACTTTTGTATTGGGAAAGTCATGCCCGGTGAACTTTTGTATGGGAAAAGTCATCTCCGGTGAACTTTTGTATGGGAAAAGTCATCTCCGGTGAACTTTTGTATGGGAAAAGTCATCTCCGGTGAACTTTTGTATTGGGAAAGTCATGCCCGGTGAACTTTTGTATTGGGAAAGTCGTGCCCGGTGAACTTTTGTATTGGGAAAGTCATCTCCGGTGAACTTTTGTATGGGAAAAGTCATCTCCGGTGAACTTTTGTATTGGGAAAGTCATCTCCGGTGAACTTTTGTATGGGAAAGTCATCTCCGGTGAACTTTTGTATGGGAAAAGTCATCTCCGGTGAACTTTTGTATTGGGAAAGTCATGCCCGGTGAACTTTTGTATTGGGAAAGTCATGCCCGGTGAACTTTTGTATTGGGAAAGTCATGCCCGGTGAACTTTTGTATTGGGAAAGTCGTGCCCGGTGAACTTTTGTATTGGGAAAGTCATCTCCGGTGAACTTTTGTATGGGAAATGTCATCTCCGGTGAACTTTTGTATTGGGAAAGTCATCTCCGGTGAACTTTTGTATTAAGAAAGTCATCTCCGGTGAACTTTTGTATGGGAAAAGTCATCTCCGGTGAACTTTTGTATTGGGAAAGTCATGCCCGGTGAACTTTTGTCTTGGGAAAGTCGTGCCCGGTGAACTTTTGTATTGGGAAAGTCATCTCCGGTGAACTTTTGTATTGGGAAAGTCATCTCCGGTGAACTTTTGTATTGGGAAAGTCATCTCCGGTGAACTTTTGTATGGGAAAAGTCATCTCCGGTGAACTTTTGTATTGGGAAAGTCATGCCCGGTGAACTTTTATATTGGGAAAGTCATCTCCGGTGAACTTTTATATTGGGAAAGTCATGCCCGGTGAACTTTTGTTTTGGGAAAGTCATGCCCGGTGAACTTTTGTATTGGGAAAGTCGTGCCCGGTGAACTTTTGTATTGGGAAAGTCATGCCCGTTGAACTTTTGTATTGGGAAAGTCATCTCCGGTGAACTTTTGTATGGGAAAAGTCATCTCCGGTGAACTTTTGTATTGGGAAAGTCATGCCCGGTGAACTTTTGTATTGGGAAAGTCATCTCCGGTGAACTTTTGTATGGGAAAAGTCATCTCCGGTGAACTTTTGTATTGGGAAAGTCATCTCCAGTGATCTTTTGTATTGGGAAAGTCATCTCCGGTGAACTTTTGTATTGGGAAAGTCATCTCCGGTGAACTTTTGTATTGGGATAGTCATGCCCGGTGAACTTTTGTATTGGAAAAGTCATGCCCGGTGAACTTTTGTATGGGAAAAGTCATCTCCGGTGAACTTTTGTATGGGAAAAGTCATCTCCGGTGAACTTTTGTATTGGGAAAGTCATGCCCGGTGAACTTTTGTATTGGGAAAGTCATCTCCGGTGAACTTTTGTATGGGAAAAGTCATCTCCGGTGAACTTTTGTATTGGGAAAGTCATCTCCGGTGAACTTTTGTATGGGAAAGTCATCTCCGGTGAACTTTTGTATGGGAAAAGTCATCTCCGGTGAACTTTTGTATTGGGAAAGTCATCTCCGGTGAACTTTTGTATGGGAAAAGTCATCTCCGGTGAACTTTTGTATTGGGAAAGTCATGCCCGGTGAACTTTTGTTTTGGGAAAGTCATGCCCGGTGAACTTTTGTATTGGGAAAGTCATCTCCGGTGAACTTTTGTATTGGGAAAGTCATCTCCGGTGAACTTTTGTTTTGGGAAAGTCATGCCCGGTGAACTTTTGTATTGGGAAAGTCGTGCCCGGTGAACTTTTGTATTGGGAAAGTCATGCCCGGTGAACTTTTGTATGGGAAAAGTCATCTCCGGTGAACTTTTGTATGGGAAAAGTCATCTCCGGTGAACTTTTGTATTGGGAAAGTCATCTCCGGTGAACTTTTGTATTGGGAAAGTCATCTCCGGTGAACTTTTGTATTGGGAAAGTCATGCCCGGTGAACTTTTGTTTTGGGAAAGTCATGCCCGGTGAACTTTTGTATTGGGAAAGTCATGCCCGGTGAACTTTTATATTGGGAAAGTCATCTCCGGTGAACTTTTGTATTGGGAAAGTCATCTCCGGTGAACTTTTGTATGGGAAAAGTCATCTCCGGTGAACTTTTGTATTGGGAAAGTCATGCCCGGTGAACTTTTGTATTGGGAAAGTCATCTCCGGTGAACTTTTGTATGGGAAAAGTCATCTCCAGTGAACTTTTGTATTGGGAAAGTCATCTCCGGTGAACTTTTGTATGGGAAAAGTCATCTCCGGTGAACTTTTGTATGGGAAAAGTCATCTCCGGTGAACTTTTGTATGGGAAAAGTCATCTCCGGTGAACTTTTGTATTGGGAAAGTCATCTCCGGTGAACTTTTGTATTGGGAAAGTCATCTCCGGTGAACTTTTGTATGGGAAAAGTCATCTACGGTGAACTTTTGTATTGGGAAAGTCATCTCCGGTGAACTTTTGTATTGGGAAAGTCATCTCCGGTGAACTTTTGTATTGGGAAAGTCATCTCCGGTGAACTTTTGTATGGGAAAGTCATCTCCGGTGAACTTTTGTATGGGAAAAGTCATCTCCGGTGAACTTTTGTATGGGAAAAGTCATCTCCGGTGAACTTTTGTATTGGGAAAGTCATCTCCGGTGAACTTTTGTATTGGGAAAGTCATCTCCGGTGAACTTTTGTATGGGAAAAGTCATCTCCGGTGAACTTTTGTATTGGGAAAGTCATCTCCGGTGAACTTTTGTATGGGAAAAGTCATCTCCGGTGAACTTTTGTATTGGGCAAGTCGTGCCCGGTGAACTTTTGTATTGGGAAAGTCATGCCCGGCGAACTTTTGTATTGGGAAAGTCATCTCCGGTGAACTTTTGTATGGGAAAAGTCATGCCCGGTGAACTTTTGTATGGGAAAGTCATCTCCGGTGAACTTTTGTATTGGGAAAGTCATCTCCGGTGAACTTTTGTATTGGGAAAGTCATGCCCGGTGAACTTTTGTATTGGGAAAGTCATGCCCGGTGAACTTTTATATTGGGAAAGTCATCTCCGGTGAACTTTTGTATTGGGAAAGTCATTTCCGGTGAACTTTTGTATTGGGAAAGTCATGCCCGGTGAACTTTTGTATGGGAAAAGTCATCTCCGGTGAACTTTTGTATTGGGAAAGTCATCTCCGGTGAACTTTTGTATGGGAAAAGTCATCTCCGGTGAACTTTTGTATGGGAAAAGTCATCTCCGGTGAACTTTTGTATTGGGAAAGTCATCTCCGGTGAACTTTTGTATGGGAAAAGTCATCTCCGGTGAACTTTTGTATTGGGAAAGTCATCTCCGGTGAACTTTTGTATGGGAAAAGTCATCTCCGGTGAACTTTTGTATTGGGAAAGTCATCTCCGGTGAACTTTTGTATTGGGAAAGTCATCTCCGGTGAACTTTTGTATGGGAAAAGTCATCTCCGGTGAACTTTTGTATTGGGAAAGTCATCTCCGGTGAACTTTTGTATGGGAAAAGTCATCTCCGGTGAACTTTTGTATTGGGAAAGTCATGCCCGGTGAACTTTTGTATTGGGAAAGTCATGCCCGGTGAACTTTTGTATTGGGAAAGTCATGCCCGGTGAACTTTTGTATTGGGAAAGTCATCTCCGGTGAACTTTTGTATTGGGAAAGTCATGCCCGGTGAACTTTTGTATTGGGAAAGTCATCTCCGGTGAACTTTTGTATTGGGAAAGTCATCTCCGGTGAACTTTTGTATTGGGAAAGTCATGCCCGGTGAACTTTTGTTTTGGGAAAGTCATGCCCGGTGAACTTTTGTATGGGAAAAGTCATCTCCGGTGAACTTTTGTATTGGGAAAGTCATGCCCGGTGAACTTTTGTATGGGAAAAGTCATCTCCGGTGAACTTTTGTATTGGGAAAGTCATCTCCGGTGAACTTTTGTATGGGAAAAGTCATCTCCGGTGAACTTTTGTATTGGGCAAGTCGTGCCCGGTGAACTTTTGTATTGGGAAAGTCATGCCCGGCGAACTTTTGTATTGGGAAAGTCATCTCCGGTGAACTTTTGTATTGGAAAAGTCATGCCCGGTGAACTTTTGTATGGGAAAAGTCATTTCCGTTGAACTTTTGTATTGGGAAAGTCATCTCCGGTGAACTTTTGTATTGGGAAAGTCATCTCCGGTGAACTTTTGTATGGGAAAAGTCATCTACGGTGAACTTTTGTATTGGGAAAGTCATCTCCGGTGAACTTTTGTATTGGGAACGTCATCTCCGGTGAACTTTTGTATTGGGAAAGTAATCTCCGGTGAACTTTTGTATGGGAAAGTCATCTCCGGTGAACTTTTGTATGGGAAAAGTCATCTCCGGTGAACTTTTGTATGGGAAAAGTCATCTCCGGTGAACTTTTGTATTGGGAAAGTCATCTCCGGTGAACTTTTGTATTGGGAAAGTCATCTCCGGTGAACTTTTGTATGGGAAAAGTCATCTCCGGTGAACTTTTGTATTGGGAAAGTCATCTCCGGTGAACTTTTGTATGGGAAAAGTCATCTCCGGTGAACTTTTGTATTGGGCAAGTCGTGCCCGGTGAACTTTTGTATTGGGAAAGTCATGCCCGGCGAACTTTTGTATTGGGAAAGTCATCTCCGGTGAACTTTTGTATGGGAAAAGTCATGCCCGGTGAACTTTTGTATGGGAAAAGTCATCTCCGGTGAACTTTTGTATTGGGAAAGTCATCTCCGGTGAACTTTTGTATTGGGAAAGTCATGCCCGGTGAACTTTTGTATTGGGAAAGTCATGCCCGGTGAACTTTTATATTGGGAAAGTCATCTCCGGTGAACTTTTGTATTGGGAAAGTCATTTCCGGTGAACTTTTGTATTGGGAAAGTCATGCCCGGTGAACTTTTGTATGTGAAAAGTCATCTCCGGTGAACTTTTGTATTGGGAAAGTCATCTCCGGTGAACTTTTGTATGGGAAAAGTCATCTCCGGTGAACTTTTGTATGGGAAAAGTCATCTCCGGTGAACTTTTGTATTGGGAAAGTCATCTCCGGTGAACTTTTGTATGGGAAAAGTCATCTCCGGTGAACTTTTGTATTGGGAAAGTCATCTCCGGTGAACTTTTGTATGGGAAAAGTCATCTCCGGTGAACTTTTGTATTGGGAAAGTCATCTCCGGTGAACTTTTGTATTGGGAAAGTCATCTCCGGTGAACTTTTGTATGGGAAAAGTCATCTCCGGTGAACTTTTGTATGGGAAAAGTCATCTCCGGTGAACTTTTGTATTGGGAAAGTCATGCCCGGTGAACTTTTGTATTGGGAAAGTCATGCCCGGTGAACTTTTGTATTGGGAAAGTCATGCCCGGTGAACTTTTGTATGGGAAAAGTCATCTCCGGTGAACTTTTGTATGGGAAAAGTCATCTCCGGTGAACTTTTGTATGGGAAAAGTCATCTCCGGTGAACTTTTGTATTGGGAAAGTCATCTCCGGTGAACTTTTGTATTGGGAAAGTCATCTCCGGTGAACTTTTGTATTGGGAAAGTCATCTCCGGTGAACTTTTGTATTGGGAAAGTCATCTCCGGTGAACTTTTGTATGGGAAAAGTCATCTCCGGTGAACTTTTGTATGGGAAAAGTCATCTCCGGTGAACTTTTGTATTGGGAAAGTCATCTCCGGTGAACTTTTGTATGGGAAAAGTCATCTTCGGTGAACTTTTGTATTGGGAAAGTCATCTCCGGTGAACTTTTGTATGGAAAAGTCATCTCCGGTGAACTTTTGTATTGGGAAAGTCATCTCCGGTGAACTTTTGTATTGGGAAAGTCATCTCCGGTGAACTTTTGTATTGGGAAAGTCATCTCCGGTGAACTTTTGTATTGGGAAAGTCATCTCCGGTGAACTTTTGTATTGGGAAAGTCATCTCCGGTGAACTTTTGTATTGGGAAAGTCATCTCCGGTGAACTTTTGTATGGGAAAAGTCATCTCCGGTGAACTTTTGTATTGGGAAAGTCATGCCCGGTGAACTTTTATATTGGGAAAGTCATCTCCGGTGAACTTTTGTATTGGGAAAGTCATGCCCGGTGAACTTTTGTATGGGAAAAGTCATCTCCGGTGAACTTTTGTATTGGGAAAGTCGTGCCCGGTGAACTTTTGTATTGGGAAAGTCATGCCCGGTGAACTTTTGTATTGGGAAAGTCATCTCCGGTGAACTTTTGTATTGGGAAAGTCATCTCCGGTGAACTTTTGTATGGGAAAAGTCATCTCCGGTGAACTTTTGTATTGGGAAAGTCATCTCCGGTGAACTTTTGTATGGGAAAAGTCATCTCCGGTGAACTTTTGTATTGGGAAAGTCATCTCCGGTGAACTTTTGTATGGGAAAAGTCATCTCCGGTCAACTTTTGTATTGGGAAAGTCATGCCCGGTGAACTTTTGTTTTGGGAAAGTCATGCCCGGTGAACTTTTGTATTGCGAAAGTCATCTCCGGTGAACTTTTGTATTGGAAAGTCATCTCCGGTGAACTTTTGTTTTGGGAAAGTCATGCCCGGTGAACTTTTGTATTGGGAAAGTCGTGCCCGGTGAACTTTTGTATTGGGAAAGTCATGCCCGGTGAACTTTTGTATGGGAAAAGTCATCTCCGGTGAACTTTTGTATGGGAAAAGTCATCTCCGGTGAACTTTTGTATTGGGAAAGTCATCTCCGGTGAACTTTTGTATTGGGAAAGTCATGCCCGGTGAACTTTTGTTTTGGGAAAGTCATGCCCGGTGAACTTTTGTATTGGGAAAGTCATGCCCGGTGAACTTTTGTATTGGGAAAGTCATCTCCGGTGAACTTTTGTATGGGAAAAGTCATCTCCGGTGAACTTTTGTATTGGAAAGTCATCTCCGGTGAACTTTTGTTTTGGGAAAGTCATGCCCGGTGAACTTTTGTATTGGGAAAGTCGTGCCCGGTGAACTTTTGTATTGGGAAAGTCATGCCCGGTGAACTTTTGTATGGGAAAAGTCATCTCCGGTGAACTTTTGTATGGGAAAAGTCATCTCCGGTGAACTTTTGTATTGGGAAAGTCATCTCCGGTGAACTTTTGTATTGGGAAAGTCATGCCCGGTGAACTTTTGTTTTGGGAAAGTCATGCCCGGTGAACTTTTGTATTGGGAAAGTCATGCCCGGTGAACTTTTATATTGGGAAAGTCATCTCCGGTGAACTTTTGTATTGGGAAAGTCATCTCCGGTGAACTTTTGTACGGGAAAAGTCATCTCCGGTGAACTTTTGTATTGGCAAAGTCATGCCCGGTGAACTTTTGTATTGGGAAAGTCATCTCCGGTGAACTTTTGTATGGGAAAAGTCATCTCCGGTGAACTTTTGTATTGGGAAAGTCATCTCCGGTGAACTTTTGTATGGGAAAAGTCATCTCCGGTGAACTTTTGTATGGGAAAAGTCATCTCCGGTGAACTTTTGTATGGGAAAAGTCATCTCCGGTGAACTTTTGTATTGGGAAAGTCATCTCCGGTGAACTTTTGTATTGGGAAAGTCATGCCCGGTGAACTTTTGTATTGGGAAAGTCATGCCCGGTGAACTTTTATATTGGGAAAGTCATCTCCGGTGAACTTTTGTATTGGGAAAGCCATCTCCGGTGAACTTTTGTATTGGGAAAGTCATGCCCGGTGAACTTTTGTATGGGAAAAGTCATCTCCGGTGAACTTTTGTATTGGGAAAGTCATCTCCGGTGAACTTTTGTATTGGGAAAGTCATCTCCGGTGAACTTTTGTATGGGAAAAGTCATCTCCGGTGAACTTTTGTATTGGGAAAGTCATCTCCGGTGAACTTTTGTATTGGGAAAGTCATCTCCGGTGAACTTTTGTATTGGGAAAGTCATCTCCGGTGAACTTTTGTTTTGGGAAAGTCATGCCCGGTGAACTTTTGTATTGGGAAAGTCGTGCCCGGTGAACTTTTGTATTGGGAAAAGTCATCTCCGGTGAACTATTGTATTGGGAAAGTCATGCCCGGTGAACTTTTGTATTGGGAAAGTCATGCCCGGTGAACTTTTGTATTGGGAAAGTCATCTCCGGTGAACTTTTGTATTGGGAAATCATCTCCGGTGAACTTTTGTATTGGGAAAGTCATCTCCGGTGAACTTTTGTATGGGAAAAGTCATCTCGGGTGAACTTTTGTATTGGGAAAGTCATCTCCGGTGAACTTTTGTGTGGGAAAAGTCATCTCCGGTGAACTTTTGTATTGGGAAAGTCATGCCCGGTGAACTTTTGTATTGGGAAAGTCATGCCCGGTGAACTTTTGTATTGGGAAAGTCATGCCCGGTGAACTTTTGTATGGGAAAAGTCATCTCCGGTGAACTTTTGTATGGGAAAAGTCATCTCCGGTGAACTTTTGTATGGGAAAAGTCATCTCCGGTGAACTTTTGTATTGGGAAAGTCATGCCCGGTGAACTTTTGTATGGGAAAAGTCATCTCCGGTGAACTTTTGTATTGGGAAAGTCATCTCCGGTGAACTTTTGTATTGGGAAAGTCATCTCCGGTGAACTTTTGTATGGGAAAAGTCATCTCCGGTGAACTTTTGTATTGGGAAAGACATCTCCGGTGAACTTTTGTATGGGAAAGTCATCTCCGGTGAACTTTTGTATGGGAAAAGTCATCTCCGGTGAACTTTTGTATTGGGAAAGTCATCTCCGGTGAACTTTTGTATGGGAAAAGTCATCTCCGGTGAACTTTTGTATTGGGAAAGTCATCTCCGGTGAACTTTTGTATTGGGAAAGTCATCTCCGGTGAACTTTTGTATGGGAAAAGTCATCTCCGGTGAACTTTTGTATTGGGAAAGTCATCTCCGGTGAACTTTTGTATTGGGAAAGTCATCTCCGGTGAACTTTTGTATTGGGAAAGTCATGCCCGGTGAACTTTTGTATTGGGAAAGTCATGCCCGGTGAACTTTTGTATGGGAAAAGTCATCTCCGGTGAACTTTTGTATGGGAAAAGTCATCTCCGGTGAACTTTTGTATTGGGAAAGTCATGCCCGGTGAACTTTTGTATTGGGAAAGTCATCTCCGGTGAACTTTTGTATTGGGAAAGTCATCTCCGGTGAACTTTTGTATGGGAAAAGTCATCTCCGGTGAACTTTTGTATGGGAAAGTCATCTCCGGTGAACTTTTGTATGGGAAAAGTCATCTCCGGTGAACTTTTGTATTGGGAAAGTCATCTCCGGTGAACTTTTGTATGGGAAAAGTCATCTCCGGTGAACATTTGTATTGGGAAAGTCATCTCCGGTGAACTTTTGTATTGGGAAAGTCATCTCCGGTGAACTTTTGTATGGGAAAAGTCATCTCCGGTGAACTTTTGTATTGGGAAAGTCGTGCCCGGTGAACTTTTGTATTGGGAAAGTCATGCCCGGTGAACTTTTGTATTGGGAAAGTCATCTCCGGTGAACTTTTGTATGGGAAAAGTCATCTCCGGTGAACTTTTGTATGGGAAAAGTCATCTCCGGTGAACTTTTGTATGGGAAAAGTCATCTCCGGTGAACTTTTGTATTGGGAAAGTCATGCCCGGTGAACTTTTGTATTGGGAAAGTCATCTCCGGTGAACTTTTGTATGGGAAAAATCATCTCCGGTGAGCTTTTGTTTTGGGAAAGTCATGCCCGGTGAACTTTTGTATTGGGAAAGTCATCTCCGGTGAACTTTTGTATTGGGAAAGTCATCTCCGGTGAACTTTTGTATTGGGAAAGTCATCTCCGGTGAACTTTTGTATTGGGAAAGTCATCTCCGGTGAACTTTTGTATGGGAAAAGTCATCTCCGGTGAACTTTTGTATTGGGAAAGTCATCTCCGGTGAACTTTTGTATGGGAAAAATCATCTCCGGTGAACTTTTGTATTGGGAAAGTCATCTCCGGTGAACTTTTGTATGGGAAAAGTCATCTCCGGTGAACTTTTGTATTGGGAAAGTCATCTCCGGTGAACTTTTGTATGGGAAAAGTCATCTCCGGTGAACTTTTGTATTGGGAAAGTCATGCCCGGTGAACTTTTGTTTTGGGAAAGTCATGCCCGGTGAACTTTTGTATTGGGAAAGTCATCTCCGGTGAACTTTTGTATTGGGAAAGTCATCTCCGGTGAACTTTTGTATGGGAAAAGTCATCTCCGGTGAACTTTTGTATTGGGAAAGACATCTCCGGTGAACTTTTGTATGGGAAAGTCATCTCCGGTGAACTTTTGTATGGGAAAAGTCATCTCCGGTGAACTTTTGTATTGGGAAAGTCATCTCCGGTGAACTTTTGTATGGGAAAAGTCATCTCCGGTGAACTTTTGTATTGGGAAAGTCATCTCCGGTGAACTTTTGTATTGGGAAAGTCATCTCCGGTGAACTTTTGTATGGGAAAAGTCATCTCCGGTGAACTTTTGTATTGGGAAAGTCATCTCCGGTGAACTTTTGTATTGGGAAAGTCATCTCCGGTGAACTTTTGTATTGGGAAAGTCATGCCCGGTGAACTTTTGTATTGGGAAAGTCATGCCCGGTGAACTTTTGTATGGGAAAAGTCATCTCCGGTGAACTTTTGTATGGGAAAAGTCATCTCCGGTGAACTTTTGTATTGGGAAAGTCATGCCCGGTGAACTTTTGTATTGGGAAAGTCATCTCCGGTGAACTTTTGTATTGGGAAAGTCATCTCCGGTGAACTTTTGTATGGGAAAAGTCATCTCCGGTGAACTTTTGTATGGGAAAGTCATCTCCGGTGAACTTTTGTATGGGAAAAGTCATCTCCGGTGAACTTTTGTATTGGGAAAGTCATCTCCGGTGAACTTTTGTATGGGAAAAGTCATCTCCGGTGAACTTTTGTATTGGGAAAGTCATCTCCGGTGAACTTTTGTATTGGGAAAGTCATCTCCGGTGAACTTTTGTATGGGAAAAGTCATCTCCGGTGAACTTTTGTATTGGGAAAGTCGTGCCCGGTGAACTTTTGTATTGGGAAAGTCATGCCCGGTGAACTTTTGTATTGGGAAAGTCATCTCCGGTGAACTTTTGTATGGGAAAAGTCATCTCCGGTGAACTTTTGTATGGGAAAAGTCATCTCCGGTGAACTTTTGTATGGGAAAAGTCATCTCCGGTGAACTTTTGTATTGGGAAAGTCATGCCCGGTGAACTTTTGTATTGGGAAAGTCATCTCCGGTGAACTTTTGTATGGGAAAAATCATCTCCGGTGAACTTTTGTTTTGGGAAAGTCATGCCCGGTGAACTTTTGTATTGGGAAAGTCATCTCCGGTGAACTTTTGTATTGGGAAAGTCATCTCCGGTGAACTTTTGTATTGGGAAAGTCATCTCCGGTGAACTTTTGTATTGGGAAAGTCATCTCCGGTGAACTTTTGTATGGGAAAAGTCATCTCCGGTGAACTTTTGTATTGGGAAAGTCATCTCCGGTGAACTTTTGTATGGGAAAAATCATCTCCGGTGAACTTTTGTATTGGGAAAGTCATCTCCGGTGAACTTTTGTATGGGAAAAGTCATCTCCGGTGAACTTTTGTATTGGGAAAGTCATCTCCGGTGAACTTTTGTATGGGAAAAGTCATCTCCGGTGAACTTTTGTATTGGGAAAGTCATGCCCGGTGAACTTTTGTTTTGGGAAAGTCATGCCCGGTGAACTTTTGTATTGGGAAAGTCATCTCCGGTGAACTTTTGTATTGGGAAAATCGTGCCCGGTGAACTTTTGTATTGGGAAAGTCATCTCCGGTGAACTTTTGTATTGGGAAAGTCATCTCCGGTGAACTTTTGTATGGGAAAAGTCATCTCCGGTGAACTTTTGTATGGGAAAAGTCATCTCCGGTGAACTTTTGTATTGGGAAAGTCATCTCCGGTGAACTTTTGTATGGGAAAAGTCATCTCCGGTGAACTTTTGTATGGGAAAAGTCATCTCCGGTGAACTTTTGTATTGGGAAAGTCATCTCCGGTGAACTTTTGTATGGGAAAGTCATCTCCGGTGAACTTTTGTATTGGGAAAGTCATGCCCGGTGAACTTTTATATTGGGAAAGTCATCTCCGGTGAACTTTTGTATGGGAAAAGTCATCTCCGGTGAACTTTTGTATGGGAAAAGTCATCTCCGGTGAACTTTTGTATTGGGAAAGTCATCTCCGGTGAACTTTTGTATTGGGAAAGTCATCTCCGGTGAACTTTTGTATTGGGAAAGTCATCTCCGGTGAACTTTTGTATTGGGAAAGTCATCTCCGGTGAACTTTTGTATGGGAAAAGTCATCTCCGGTGAACTTTTGTATTGGGAAAGTCATCTCCGGTGAACTTTTGTATTGGGAAAGTCATGCCCGGTGAACTTTTGTATGGGAAAAGTCATCTCCGGTGAACTTTTGTATTGGGAAAGTCATGCCCGGTGAACTTTTGTTTTGGGAAAGTCATGCCCGGTGAACTTTTGTATTGGGAAAGTCATCTCCGGTGAACTTTTGTATTGGGAAAGTCATCTCCGGTGAACTTTTGTTTTGGGAAAGTCATGCCCGGTGATCTTTTGTATTGGGAAAGTCGTGCCCGGTGAACTTTTGTATTGGGAAAGTCATCTCCGGTGAACTTTTGTATTGGGAAAGTCGTGCCCGGTGAACTTTTGTATTGGGAAAGTCATCTCCGGTGAACTTTTGTATTGGGAAAGTCATCTCCGGTGAACTTTTGTATGGGAAAAGTCATCTCCGGTGAACTTTTGTATGGGAAAAGTCATCTCCGGTGAACTTTTGTATTGGGAAAGTCATCTCCGGTGAACTTTTGTATGGGAAAGTCATCTCCGGTGAACTTTTGTATTGGGAAAGTCATGCCCGGTGAACTTTTATATTGGGAAAGTCATCTCCGGTGAACTTTTGTATGGGAAAAGTCATCCCCGGTGAACTTTTGTATGGGAAAAGTCATCTCCGGTGAACTTTTGTATTGGGAAAGTCATCTCCGGTGAACTTTTGTATTGGGAAAGTCATCTCCGGTGAACTTTTGTATTGGGAAAGTCATCTCCGGTGAACTTTTGTATTGGGAAAGTCATGCCCGGTGAACTTTTGTATGGGAAAAGTCATCTCCGGTGAACTTTTGTATTGGGAAAGTCATGCCCGGTGAACTTTTGTATTGGGAAAGTCATCTCCGGTGAACTTTTGTATGGGAAAAGTCATCTCCGGTGAACTTTTGTATTGGGAAAGTCATCTACGGTGAACTTTTGTATTGGGAAAGTCATGCCCGGTGAACTTTTATATTGGGAAAGTCATCTCCGGTGAACTTTTGTATTGGGAAAGTCATCTCCGGTGAACTTTTGTATTGGGAAAGTCATGCCCGGTGAACTTTTGTATGGGAAAAGTCATCTCCGGTGAACTTTTGTATTGGGAAAGTCATGCCCGGTGAACTTTTGTATTGGGAAAGTCATCTCCGGTGAACTTTTGTATGGGAAAAGTCATCTCCGGTGAACTTTTGTATTGGGAAAGTCATCTACGGTGAACTTTTGTATTGGGAAAGTCATGCCCGGTGAACTTTTATATTGGGAAAGTCATCTCCGGTGAACTTTTGTATGGGAAAAGTCATCTCCGGTGAACTTTTGTATGGGAAAAGTCATCTCCGGTGAACTTTTGTATTGGGAAAGTCATCTCCGGTGAACTTTTGTATTGGGAAAGTCATCTCCGGTGAACTTTTGTATTGGGAAAATCATCTCCGGTGAACTTTTGTATTGGGAAAGTCATCTCCGGTGAACTTTTGTATGGGAAAAGTCATCTCCGGTGAACTTTTGTATTGGGAAAGTCATCTCCGGTGAACTTTTGTATTGGGAAAGTCATGCCCGGTGAACTTTTGTATGGGAAAAGTCATCTCCGGTGAACTTTTGTATTGGGAAAGTCATGCCCGGTGAACTTTTGTATTGGGAAAGTCATCTCCGGTGAACTTTTGTATGGGAAAAGTCATCTCCGGTGAACTTTTGTATTGGGAAAGTCATGCCCGGTGAACTTTTGTATTGGGAAAGTCATCTCCGGTGAACTTTTGTATTGGGAAAGTCGTGCCCGGTGAACTTTTGTATTGGGAAAGTCATCTCCGGTGAACTTTTGTATGGGAAAAGTCATCTCCGGTGAACTTTTGTATTGGGAAAGTCATGCCCGGTGAACTTTTGTATTGGGAAAGTCATGCCCGGTGAACTTTTGTATTGGGAAAGTCATGCCCGGTGAACTTTTGTATGGGAAAAGTCATCTCCGGTGAACTTTTGTATGGGAAAAGTCATCTCCGGTGAACTTTTGTATTGGGAAAGTCATCTCCGGTGAACTTTTGTATTGGGAAAGTCATCTCCGGTGAACTTTTGTATTGGGAAAGTCATGCCCGGTGAACTTTTGTTTTGGGAAAGTCATGCCCGGTGAACTTTTGTATTGGGAAAGTCATGCCCGGTGAACTTTTGTATGGGAAAAGTCATCTCCGGTGAACTTTTGTATTGGGCAAGTCGTGCCCGGTGAACTTTTGTATTGGGAAAGTCATCTCCGGTGAACTTTTGTATTGGGCAAGTCGTGCCCGGTGAAATTTTGTATGGGTAAAGTCATCTCCGGTGAACTTTTGTATTGGGAAAGTCATCTCCGGTGAACTTTTGTATAGGAAAAGTCATCTCCGGTGAACTTTTGTATTGGGAAAGTCATCTCCGGTGAACTTTTGTATTGGGAAAGTCATCTCCGGTGAACTTTTGTATGGGAAAAGTCATCTCCGGTGAACTTTTGTATTGGGAAAGTCATCTCCGGTGAACTTTTGTATTGGGAAAGTCATGCCCGGTGAACTTTTGTATTGGGAAAGTCATGCCCGGTGAACTTTTGTATTGGGAAAGTCATGCCCGGTGAACTTTTGTATTGGGAAAGTCATGCCCGGTGAACTTTTGTATTGGGAAAGTCGTGCCCGGTGAACTTTTGTATTGGGAAAGTCATCTCCGGTGAACTTTGGTATGGGAAAAGTCATCTCCGGTGAACTTTTGTATTGGGAAAGTCATCTCCGGTGAACTTTTGTATTGGGAAAGTCATCTCCGGTGAACTTTTGTATGGGAAAAGTCATCTCCGGTGAACTTTTGTATTGGGAAAGTCATGCCCGGTGAACTTTTGTATTGGGAAAGTCGTGCCCGGTGAACTTTTGTATTGGGAAAGTCATCTCCGGTGAACTTTTGTATTGGGAAAGTCATCTCCGGTGAACTTTTGTATTGGGAAAGTCATCTCCGGTGAACTTTTGTATGGGAAAAGTCATCTCCGGTGAACTTTTATATTGGGAAAGTCATGCCCGGTGAACTTTTATATAGGGAAAGTCATCTCCGGTGAACTTTTATATTGGGAAAGTCATGCCCGGTGAACTTTTGTTTTGGGAAAGTCATGCCCGGTGAACTTTTGTATTGGGAAAGTCGTGCCCGGTGAACTTTTGTATTGGGAAAGTCATGCCCGGTGAACTTTTGTATTGGGAAAGTCATCTCCGGTGAACTTTTGTATGGGAAAAGTCATCTCCGGTGAACTTTTGTATTGGGAAAGTCATGCCCGGTGAACTTTTGTATTGGGAAAGTCATCTCCGGTGAACTTTTGTATGGGAAAAGTCATCTCCGGTGAACTTTTGTATTGGGAAAGTCATCTCCGGTGAACTTTTGTATGGGAAAAGTCATCTCCGGTGAACTTTTGTATTGGGAAAGTCATCTCCGGTGAACTTTTGTATTGGGAAAGTCATCTCCGGTGAACTTTTGTATTGGGAAAGTCATCTCCGGTGAATTTTGTATTGGGAAAGTCATGCCCGGTGAACTTTTGTATTGGGAAAGTCATGCCCGGTGAACTTTTGTATGGGAAAAGTCATCTCCGGTGAACTTTTGTATGGGAAAAGTCATCTCCGGTGAACTTTTGTATTGGGAAAGTCATGCCCGGTGAACTTTTGTATTGGGAAAGTCATCTCCGGTGAACTTTTGTATGGAAAAAGTCATCGCCGGTGAACTTTTGTATTGGGAAAGTCATCTCCGGTGAACTTTTGTATGGGAAAAGTCATCTCCGGTGAACTTTTGTATGGGAAAAGTCATCTCCGGTGAACTTTTGTATTGGGAAAGTCATCTCCGGTGAACTTTTGTATGGGAAAAGTCATCTCCGGTGAACTTTTGTATTGGGAAAGTCATCTCCGGGGAACTTTTGTATGGGAAAAGTCATCTCCGGTGAACTTTTGTATTGGGAAAGTCATGCCCGGTGAACTTTTGTTTTGGGAAAGTCATGCCCGGTGAACTTTTGTATTGGGAAAGTCGTGGCCGGTGAACTTTTGTATTGGGAAAGTCATGCCCGGTGAACTTTTGTATGGGAAAAGTCATCTCCGGTGAACTTATGTATGGGAAAAGTCATCTCCGGTGAACTTTTGTATTGGGAAAGTCATCTCCGGTGAACTTTTGTATTGGGAAAGTCATCTCCGGTGAACTTTTGTATTGGGAAAGTCATCTCCGGTGAACTTTTGTATTGGGAAAGTCATGCCCGGTGAACTTTTGTATGGGAAAAGTCATCTCCGGTGAACTTTTGTATTGGGAAAGTCATGCCCGGTGAACTTTTGTATTGGGAAAGTCATCTCCGGTGAACTTTTGTATGGGAAAAGTCATCTCCGGTGAACTTTTGTATTGGGAAAGTCATCTCCGGTGAACTTTTGTATTGGGAAAGTCATCTCCGGTGAACTTTTATATTGGGAAAGTCATGCCCGGTGAACTTTTGTATTGGGAAAGTCATCTCCGGTGAACTTTTGTATTGGGAAAGTCATCTCCGGTGAACTTTTGTATGGGAAAAGTCATCTCCGGTGAACTTTTGTATTGGGAAAGTCATCTCCGGTGAACTTTTGTATGGGAAAAGTCATCTCCGGTGAACTTTTGTATTGGGAAAGTCATCTCCGGTGAACTTTTGTATGGGAAAAGTCATCTCCGGTGAACTTTTGTATGGGAAAAGTCATCTCCGGTGAACTTTTGTATTGGGAAAGTCATCTCCGGTGAACTTTTGTATTGGGAAAGTCATCTCCGGTGAACTTTTGTATTGGGAAAGTCATCTCCGGTGAACTTTTGTATTGGGAAAGTCATCTCCGGTGAACTTTTGTATGAGAAAAGTCATCTCCGGTGAATTTTTGTATTGGGAAAGTCATCTCCGGTGAACTTTTGTATGGGAAAAATCATCTCCGGTGAACTTTTGTATTGGGAAAGTCATGCCCGGTGAACTTTTGTATTGGGAAAGTCATGCCCGGTGAACTTTTGTATTGGGAAAGTCATGCCCGGTGAACTTTTATATTGGGAAAGTCATCTCCGGTGAACTTTTGTATGGGAAAAGTCATCTCCGGTGAACTTTTGTATTGGGAAAGTCATCTCCGGTGAACTTTTGTATGGGAAAAGTCATCTCCGGTGAACTTTTGTATGGGAAAAGTCATCTCCGGTGAACTTTTGTATTGGGAAAGTCATCTCCGGTGAACTTTTGTATTGGGAAAGTCATGCCCGGTGAACTTTTGTATTGGGAAAGTCATCTCCGGTGAACTTTTGTATTGGGAAAGTCGTGCCCGGTGAACTTTTGTATTAGGAAAGTCATCTCCGATGAACTTTTGTATTGGGAAAGTCATCTCCGGTGAACTTTTGTATGGGAAAAGTCATCTCCGGTGAACTTTTGTATGGGAAAAGTCATCTCCGGTGAAGTTTTGTATTGGGAAAGTCATCTCCGGTGAACTTTTGTATGGGAAAGTCATCTCCGGTGAACTTTTGTATTGGGAAAGTCATGCCCGGTGAACTTTTATATTGGGAAAGTCATCTCCGGTGAACTTTTGTATGGGAAAAGTCATCTCCGGTGAACTTTTGTATGGGAAAAGTCATCTCCGGTGAACTTTTGTATTGGGAAAGTCATCTCCGGTGAACTTTTGTATTGGGAAAGTCATCTCCGGTGAACTTTTGTATTGGGAAAGTCATCTCCGGTGAACTTTTGTATTGGGAAAGTCATCTCCGGTGAACTTTTGTATGGGAAAAGTCATCTCCGGTGAACTTTTGTATTGGGAAAGTCATCTCCGGTGAACTTTTGTATTGGGAAAGTCATGCCCGGCGAACTTTTGTATGGGAAAAGTCATCTCCGGTGAACTTTTGTATTGGGAAAGTCATGCCCGGTGAACTTTTGTATTGGGAAAGTCATCTCCGGTGAACTTTTGTGTGGGAAAAGTCATCTCCGGTGAACTTTTGTATTGGGAAAGTCATCTCCGGTGAACTTTTGTATTGGGAAAGTCATGCCCGGTGAACTTTTATATTGGGAAAGTCATCTCCGGTGAACTTTTGTATGGGAAAAGTCATCTCCGGTGAACTTTTGTATGGGAAAAGTCATCTCCGGTGAACTTTTGTATTGGGAAAGTCATCTCCGGTGAACTTTTGTATTGGGAAAGTCATCTCCGGTGAACTTTTGTATTGGGAAAGTCATCTCCGGTGAACTTTTGTATTGGGAAAGTCATCTCCGGTGAACTTTTGTATGGGAAAAGTCATCTCCGGTGAACTTTTGTATTGGGAAAGTCATCTCCGGTGAACTTTTGTATTGGGAAAGTCATCTCCGGTGAACTTTTGTATTGGGAAAGTCATGCCCGGTGAACTTTTGTATGGGAAAAGTCATCTCCGGTGAACTTTTGTATTGGGAAAGTCATGCCCGGTGAACTTTTGTATTGGGAAAGTCATCTCCGGTGAACTTTTGTATGGGAAAAGTCATCTCCGGTGAACTTTTGTATTGGGAAAGTCATCTCCGGTGAACTTTTGTATTGGGAAAGTCATCTCCGGTGAACTTTTATATTGGGAAAGTCATGCCCGGTGAACTTTTGTATTGGGAAAGTCATCTCCGGTGAACTTTTGTATGGGAAAAGTCATCTCCGGTGAACTTTTGTATTGGGAAAGTCATCTCCGGTGAACTTTTGTATGGGAAAAATCATCTCCGGTGAACTTTTGTATTGGGAAAGTCATGCCCGGTGAACTTTTGTATTGGGAAAGTCATGCCCGGTGAACTTTTATATTGGGAAAGTCATCTCCGGTGAACTTTTGTATTGGGAAAGTCATCTCCGGTGAACTTTTGTATTGGGAAAGTCATCTCCGGTGAACTTTTGTATGGGAAAAGTCATCTCCGGTGAACTTTTGTATTGGGAAAGTCATCTCCGGTGAACTTTTGTATTGGGAAAGTCATGCCCGGTGAACTTTTGTATGGGAAAAGTCATCTCCGGTGAACTTTTGTATGGGAAAAGTCATCTCCGGTGAACTTTTGTATGGGAAAAGTCATCTCCGGTGAACTTTTGTATTGGGAAAGTCATCTCCGGTGAACTTTTGTATTGGGAAAGTCATCTCCGGTGAACTTTTGTATTGGGAAAGTCATCTCCGGTGAACTTTTGTATTGGGAAAGTCATCTCCGGTGAACTTTTGTATGGGAAAAGTCATCTCCGGTGAACTTTTGTATTGGGAAAGTCATCTCCGGTGAACTTTTGTATTGGGAAAGTCATGCCCGGTGGACTTTTGTATGGGAAAAGTCATCTCCGGTGAACTTTTGTATTGGGAAAGTCATGCCCGGTGAACTTTTGTATTGGGAAAGTCATCTCCGGTGAACTTTTGTATGGGAAAAGTCATCTCCGGTGAACTTTTGTATTGGGAAAGTCATCTCCGGTGAACTTTTGTATTGGGAAAGTCATCTCCGGTGAACTTTTATATTGGGAAAGTCATGCCCGGTGAACTTTTGTATTGGGAAAGTCATCTCCGGTGAACTTTTGTATTGGGAAAGTCATCTCCGGTGAACTTTTGTATGGGAAAAGTCATCTCCGGTGAACTTTTGTATTGGGAAAGTCATCTCCGGTGAACTTTTGTATGGGAAAAATCATCTCCGGTGAACTTTTGTATTGGGAAAGTCATGCCCGGTGAACTTTTGTATTGGGAAAGTCATGCCCGGTGAACTTTTGTATTGGGAAAGTCATGCCCGGTGAACTTTTATATTGGGAAAGTCATCTCCGGTGAACTTTTGTATGGGAAAAGTCATCTCCGGTGAACTTTTGTATTGGGAAAGTCATCTCCGGTGAACTTTTGTATGGGAAAGTCATCTCCGGTGAACTTTTGTATGGGAAAAGTCATCTCCGGTGAACTTTTGTATGGGAAAAGTCATCTCCGGTGAACTTTTGTATTGGGAAAGTCATCTCCGGTGAACTTTTGTATAGGAAAGTCATCTCCGGTGAACTTTTGTATTGGGAAAGTCATGCCCGGTGAACTTTTGTATTGGGAAAGTCATGCCCGGTGAACTTTTGTATGGGAAAAGTCATCTCCGGTGAACTTTTGTATGGGAAAAGTCATGCCCGGTGAACTTTTGTTTTGGGAAAGTCATGCCCGGTGAACTTTTGTATTGGGAAAGTCATCTCCGGTGAACTTTTGTATTGGGAAAGTCATCTCCGGTGAACTTTTGTTTTGGAAAAGTCATGGCCGGTGAACTTTTGTATTGGGAAAGTCGTGCCCGGTGAACTTTTGTATTGGGAAAGTCATGCCCGGTGAACTTTTGTATTGGGAAAGTCATGCCCGGTGAACTTTTGTATGGGAAAAGTCATCTCCGGTGAACTTTTGTATGGGAAAAGTCATGCCCGGTGAACTTTTGTTTTGGGAAAGTCATGCCCGGTGAACTTTTGTATTGGGAAAGTCATCTCCGGTGAACTTTTGTATGGGAAAAGTCATCTCCGGTGAACTTTTGTATGGGAAAAGTCATCTCCGGTGAACTTTTGTATTGGGAATGTCATCTCCGGTGAACTTTTGTATTGGGAAAGTCATGCCCGGTGAACTTTTGTATTGGGAAAGTCATGCCCGGTGAACTTTTATATTGGGAAAGTCATCTCCGGTGAACTTTTGTATTGGGAAAGTCATCTCCGGTGAACTTTTGTATTGGGAAAGTCATGCCCGGTGAACTTTTGTATGGGAAAAGTCATCTCCGGTGAACTTTTGTATTGGGAAAGTCTTCTCCGGTGAACTTTTGTATTGGGAAAGTCATCTCCGGTGAACTTTTGTATGGGAAAAGTCATCTCCGGTGAACTTTTGTATTGGGAAAGTCATCTCCGGTGAACTTTTGTATTGGGAAAGTCATCTCCGGTGAACTTTTGTATGGGAAAAGTCATCTCCGGTGAACTTTTGTATTGGGAAAGTCATCTCCGGTGAACTTTTGTATGGGAAAAGTCATCTCCGGTGAACTTTTGTATTGGAAAAGTCATGCCCGGTGAACTTTTGTATTGGAAAAGTCATGCCCGGTGAACTTTTGTATTGGGAAAGTCATGCCCGGTGAACTTTTGTATGGGAAAAGTCATCTCCGGTGAACTTTTGTATGGGAAAAGTCATCTCCGGTGAACTTTTGTATGGGAAAAGTAATCTCCGGTGAACTTTTGTATTGGGAAAGTCATGCCCGGTGAACTTTTGTATGGGAAAAGTCATCTCCGGTGAACTTTTGTATTGGGAAAGTCATCTCCGGTGAACTTTTGTATTGGGAAAGTCATCTCCGGTGAACTTTTGTATGGGAAAAGTCATCTCCGGTGAACTTTTGTATTGGGAAAGTCATCTCCGGTGAACTTTTGTATGGGAAAGTCATCTCCGGTGAACTTTTGTATGGGAAAAGTCATCTCCGCTGAACTTTTGTATTGGGAAAGTCATCTCCGGTGAACTTTTGTATTGGGAAAGTCATCTCCGGTGAACTTTTGTATTGGGAAAGTCATCTCCGGTGAACTTTTGTATGGGAAAAGTCATCTCCGGTGAACTTTTGTATTGGGAAAGTCATCTCCGGTGAACTTTTGTATTGGGAAAGTCATCTCCGGTGAACTTTTGTATTGGGAAAGTCATGCCCGGTGAATTTTGTATTGGGAAAGTCATGCCCGGTGAACTTTTGTATGGGAAAAGTCATCTCCGGTGAACTTTTGTATGGGAAAAGTCATCTCCGGTGAACTTTTGTATTGGGAAAGTCATGCCCGGTGAACTTTTGTATTGGGAAAGTCATCTCCGGTGAACTTTTGTATTGGGAAAGTCATCTCCGGTGAACTTTTGTATGGGAAAAGTCATCTCCGGTGAACTTTTGTATGGGAAAGTCATCTCCGGTGAACTTTTGTATGGGAAAAGTCATCTCCGGTGAACTTTTGTATTGGGAAAGTCATCTCCGGTGAACTTTTGTATGGGAAAAGTCATCTCCGGTGAACTTTTGTATTGGGAAAGTCATCTCCGGTGAACTTTTGTATTGGGAAAGTCATCTCCGGTGAACTTTTGTATGGGAAAAGTCATCTCCGGTGAACTTTTGTATTGGGAAAGTCGTGCCCGGTGAACTTTTGTATTGGGAAAGTCATCTCCGGTGATCTTTTGTATGGGAAAAGTCATCTCCGGTGAACTTTTGTATTGGGAAAGTCATCTCCGGTGAACTTTTGTATTGGGAAAGTCATGCCCGGTGAACTTTTGTATTGGGAAAGTCATGCCCGGTGAACTTTTGTATGGGAAAAGTCATTTTCGGTGAACTTTTGTATGGAAAAAGTCATCTCCGGTGAACTTTTGTATGGGAAAAGTCATCTCCGGTGAACTTTTGTATGGGAAAAGTCATCTCCGGTGAACTTTTGTATGGGAAAGTCATCTCCGGTGAACTTTTGTATTGGGAAAGTCATCTCCGGTGAACTTTTGTATGGGAAAAGTCATCTCCGGTGAACTTTTGTATGGGAAAAGTCATCTCCGGTGAACTTTTGTATTGGGAAAGTCATCTCCGGTGAACTTTTGTATGGGAAAGTCATCTCCGGTGAACTTTTGTATTGGGAAAGTCATGCCCGGTGAACTTTTATATTGGGAAAGTCATCTCCGGTGAACTTTTGTATGGGAAAAGTCATCTCCGGTGAACTTTTGTATGGGAAAAGTCATCTCCGGTGAACTTTTGTATTGGGAAAGTCATCTCCGGTGAACTTTTGTATTGGGAAAGTCATGCCCGGTGAACTTTTGTATTGGGAAAGTCATGCCCGGTGAACTTTTGTATGGGAAAAGTCATCTCCGGTGAACTTTTATATGGGAAAAGTCATCTCCGGTGAACTTTTGTATGGGAAAAGTCATCTCCGGTGAACTTTTGTATGGGAAAAGTCATCTCCGGTGAACTTTTGTATTGGGAAAGTCATCTCCGGTGAACTTTTGTATTGGGAAAGTCATGCCCGGTGAACTTTTGTATTGGGAAAGTCATCTCCGGTGAACTTTTGTATTGGGAAAATCGTGCCCGGTGAACTTTTGTATTGGGAAAGTCATCTCCGGTGAACTTTTGTATTGGGAAAGTCATCTCCGGTGAACTTTTGTATGGGAAAAGTCATCTCCGGTGAACTTTTGTATGGGAAAAGTCATCTCCGGTGAACTTTTGTATTGGGAAAGTCATCTCCGGTGAACTTTTGTATGGGAAAGTCATCTTCGGTGAACTTTTGTATTGGGAAAGTCATGCCCGGTGAACTTTTATATTGGGAAAGTCATCTCCGGTGAACTTTTGTATGGGAAAAGTCATCTCCGGTGAACTTTTGTATGGGAAAAGTCATCTCCGGTGAACTTTTGTATTGGGAAAGTCATCTCCGGTGAACTTTTGTATTGGGAAAGTCATCTCCGGTGAACTTTTGTATTGGGAAAGTCATCTCCGGTGAACTTTTGTATTGGGAAAGTCATCTCCGGTGAACTTTTGTATGGGAAAAGTCATCTCCGGTGAACTTTTGTATTGGGAAAGTCATCTCCGGTGAACTTTTGTATTGGGAAAGTCATGCCCGGTGAACTTTTGTATGGGAAAAGTCATCTCCGGTGAACTTTTGTATTGGGAAAGTCATGCCCGGTGAACTTTTGTATTGGGAAAGTCATCTCCGGTGAACTTTTGTATGGGAAAAGTCATCTCCGGTGAACTTTTGTATTGGGAAAGTCATCTCCGGTGAACTTTTGTATTGGGAAAGTCATGCCCGGTGAACTTTTATATTGGGAAAGTCATCTCCGGTGAACTTTTGTATGGGAAAAGTCATCTCCGGTGAACTTTTGTATGGGAAAAGTCATCTCCGGTGAACTTTTGTATTGGGAAAGTCATCTCCGGTGAACTTTTGTATTGGGAAAGTCATCTCCGGTGAACTTTTGTATTGGGAAAGTCATCTCCGGTGAACTTTTGTATTGGGAAAGTCATCTCCGGTGAACTTTTATATGGGAAAAGTCATCTCCGGTGAACTTTTGTATTGGGAAAGTCATCTCCGGTGAACTTTTGTATTGGGAAAGTCATGCCCGGTGAACTTTTGTATGGGAAAAGTCATCTCCGGTGAACTTTTGTATTGGGAAAGTCATGCCCGGTGAACTTTTGTATTGGGAAAGTCATCTCCGGTGAACTTTTGTATGGGAAAAGTCATCTCCGGTGAACTTTTGTATTGGGAAAGTCATCTCCGGTGAACTTTTGTATTGGGAAAGTCATCTCCGGTGAACTTTTATATTGGGAAAGTCATGCCCGGTGAACTTTTGTATTGGGAAAGTCATCTCCGGTGAACTTTTGTATTGGGAAAGTCATCTCCGGTGAACTTTTGTATGGGAAAAGTCATCTCCGGTGAACTTTTGTATTGGGAAAGTCATCTCCGGTGAACTTTTGTATTGGGAAAGTCATGCCCGGTGAACTTTTGTATTGGGAAAGTCATGCCCGGTGAACTTTTGTATGGGAAAAGTCATCTCCGGTGAACTTTTGTATGGGAAAAGTCATCTCCGGTGAACTTTTGTATTGGGAAAGTCATGCCCGGTGAACTTTTGTATTGGGAAAGTCATCTCCGGTGAACTTTTGTATTGGGAAAGTCATCTCCGGTGAACTTTTGTATGGGAAAAGTCATCTCCGGTGAACTTTTGTATGGGAAAGTCATCTCCGGTGAACTTTTGTATGGGAAAAGTCATCTCCGGTGAACTTTTGTATTGGGAAAGTCATCTCCGGTGAACTTTTGTATGGGAAAAGTCATCTCCGGTGAACTTTTGTATTGGGAAAGTCATCTCCGGTGAACTTTTGTATTGGGAAAGTCATCTCCGGTGAACTTTTGTATGGGAAAAGTCATCTCCGGTGAACTTTTGTATTGGGAAAGTCGTGCCCGGTGAACTTTTGTATTGGGAAAGTCATCTCCGGTGATCTTTTGTATGGGAAAAGTCATCTCCGGTGAACTTTTGTATTGGGAAAGTCATCTCCGGTGAACTTTTGTATTGGGAAAGTCATGCCCGGTGAACTTTTGTATTGGGAAAGTCATGCCCGGTGAACTTTTGTATGGGAAAAGTCATCTCCGGTGAACTTTTGTATGGAAAAAGTCTTCTCCGGTGAACTTTTGTATGGGAAAAGTCATCTCCGGTGAACTTTTGTATGGGAAAAGTCATCTCCGGTGAACTTTTGTATGGGAAAGTCATCTCCGGTGAACTTTTGTATTGGGAAAGTCATCTCCGGTGAACTTTTGTATGGGAAAAGTCATCTCCGGTGAACTTTTGTATGGGAAAAGTCATCTCCGGTGAACTTTTGTATTGGGAAAGTCATCTCCGGTGAACTTTTGTATGGGAAAGTCATCTCCGGTGAACTTTTGTATTGGGAAAGTCATGCCCGGTGAACTTTTATATTGGGAAAGTCATCTCCGGTGAACTTTTGTATGGGAAAAGTCATCTCCGGTGAACTTTTGTATGGGAAAAGTCATCTCCGGTGAACTTTTGTATTGGGAAAGTCATCTCCGGTGAACTTTTGTATTGGGAAAGTCATGCCCGGTGAACTTTTGTATTGGGAAAGTCATGCCCGGTGAACTTTTGTATGGGAAAAGTCATCTCCGGTGAACTTTTGTATGGGAAAAGTCATCTCCGGTGAACTTTTGTATGGGAAAAGTCATCTCCGGTGAACTTTTGTATGGGAAAAGTCATCTCCGGTGAACTTTTGTATTGGGAAAGTCATCTCCGGTGAACTTTTGTATTGGGAAAGTCATGCCCGGTGAACTTTTGTATTGGGAAAGTCATCTCCGGTGAACTTTTGTATTGGGAAAATCGTGCCCGGTGAACTTTTGTATTGGGAAAGTCATCTCCGGTGAACTTTTGTATTGGGAAAGTCATCTCCGGTGAACTTTTGTATGGGAAAAGTCATCTCCGGTGAACTTTTGTATGGGAAAAGTCATCTCCGGTGAACTTTTGTATTGGGAAAGTCATCTCCGGTGAACTTTTGTATGGGAAAGTCATCTCCGGTGAACTTTTGTATTGGGAAAGTCATGCCCGGTGAACTTTTATATTGGGAAAGTCATCTCCGGTGAACTTTTGTATGGGAAAAGTCATCTCCGGTGAACTTTTGTATGGGAAAAGTCATCTCCGGTGAACTTTTGTATTGGGAAAGTCATCTCCGGTGAACTTTTGTATTGGGAAAGTCATCTCCGGTGAACTTTTGTATTGGGAAAGTCATCTCCGGTGAACTTTTGTATTGGGAAAGTCATCTCCGGTGAACTTTTGTATGGGAAAAGTCATCTCCGGTGAACTTTTGTATTGGGAAAGTCATCTCCGGTGAACTTTTGTATTGGGAAAGTCATGCCCGGTGATCTTTTGTATGGGAAAAGTCATCTCCGGTGAACTTTTGTATTGGGAAAGTCATGCCCGGTGAACTTTTGTATTGGGAAAGTCATCTCCGGTGAACTTTTGTATGGGAAAAGTCATCTCCGGTGAACTTTTGTATTGGGAAAGTCATCTCCGGTGAACTTTTGTATTGGGAAAGTCATGCCCGGTGAACTTTTATATTGGGAAAGTCATCTCCGGTGAACTTTTGTATGGGAAAAGTCATCTCCGGTGAACTTTTGTATGGGAAAAGTCATCTCCGGTGAACTTTTGTATTGGGAAAGTCATCTCCGGTGAACTTTTGTATTGGGAAAGTCATCTCCGGTGAACTTTTGTATTGGGAAAGTCATCTCCGGTGAACTTTTGTATTGGGAAAGTCATCTCCGGTGAACTTTTATATGGGAAAAGTCATCTCCGGTGAACTTTTATATGGGAAAAGTCATCTCCGGTGAACTTTTGTATTGGGAAAGTCATCTCCGGTGAACTTTTGTATTGGGAAAGTCATGCCCGGTGAACTTTTGTATGGGAAAAGTCATCTCCGGTGAACTTTTGTATTGGGAAAGTCATGCCCGGTGAACTTTTGTATTGGGAAAGTCATCTCCGGTGAACTTTTGTATGGGAAAAGTCATCTCCGGTGAACTTTTGTATTGGGAAAGTCATCTCCGGTGAACTTTTGTATGGGAAAAGTCATCTCCGGTGAACTTTTGTATTGGGAAAGTCATCTCCGGTGAACTTTTGTATTGGGAAAGTCATCTCCGGTGAACTTTTATATTGGGAAAGTCATGCCCGGTGAACTTTTGTATTGGGAAAGTCATCTCCGGTGAACTTTTGTATTGGGAAAGTCATCTCCGGTGATCTTTTGTATGGGAAAAGTCATCTCCGGTGAACTTTTGTATTGGGAAAGTCATCTCCGGTGAACTTTTGTATTGGGAAAGTCATGCCCGGTGAACTTTTGTATTGGGAAAGTCATCTCCGGTGAACTTTTGTATTGGGAAAGTCATCTCCGGTGAACTTTTGTATGGGAAAAGTCATCTCCGGTGAACTTTTGTATTGGGAAAGTCATCTCCGGTGAACTTTTGTATGGGAAAAGTCATCTCCGGTGAACTTTTGTATGGGAAAAGTCATCTCCGGTGAACTTTTGTATTGGGAAAGTCATCTCCGGTGAACTTTTGTATGGGAAAAGTCATCTCCGGTGAACTTTTGTATTGGGAAAGTCATCTCCGGTGAACTTTTGTATTGGGAAAGTCATGCCCGGTGAACTTTTGTATTGGGAAAGTCATGCCCGGTGAACTTTTGTATGGGAAAAGTTATCTCTGGTGAACTTTTGTATTGGGAAAGTCATCTCCGGTGAACTTTTGTATTGGGAAAGTCATCTCCGGTGAACTTTTGTATGGGAAAAGTCATCTCCGGTGAACTTTTGTATGGGAAAAGTCATCTCCGGTGAACTTTTGTATTGGGAAAGTCATCTCCGGTGAACTTTTGTATGGGAAAGTCATCTCCGGTGAACTTTTGTATTGGGAAAGTCATCTCCGGTGAACTTTTGTATTGGGAAAGTCATCTCCGGTGAACTTTTGTATGGGAAAAGTCATCTCCGGTGAACTTTTGTATGGGAAAAGTCATCTCCGGTGAACTTTTGTATTGGGAAAGTCATCTCCGGTGAACTTTTGTATGGGAAAAGTCATCTCCGGTGAACTTTTGTATTGGGAAAGTCATCTCCGGTGAACTTTTGTATTGGGAAAGTCGTGCCCGGTGAACTTTTGTATTGGGAAAGTCATCTCCGGTGAACTTTTGTATTGGGAAAGTCATCTCCGGTGAACTTTTGTATGGGAAAAGTCATCTCCGGTGAACTTTTATATGGGAAAAGTCATCTCCGGTGAACTTTTGTATTGGGAAAGTCATCTCCGGTGAACTTTTGTATGGGAAAAGTCATCTCCGGTGAACTTTTGTATGGGAAAAGTCATCTCCGGTGAACTTTTGTATTGGGAAAGTCATCTCCGGTGAACTTTTGTATGGGAAAGTCATCTCCGGTGAACTTTTGTATTGGGAAAGTCATGCCCGGTGAACTTTTGTATTGGGAAAGTCATGCCCGGTGAACTTTTGTATGGGAAAAGTCATCTCCGGTGAACTTTTGTATTGGGAAAGTCATCTCCGGTGAACTTTTGTATTGGGAAAGTCATCTCCGGTGAACTTTTGTATGGGAAAAGTCATCTCCGGTGAACTTTTGTATGGGAAAAGTCATCTCCGGTGAACTTTTGTATTGGGAAAGTCATCTCCGGTGAACTTTTGTATGGGAAAGTCATCTCCGGTGAACTTTTGTATTGGGAAAGTCATCTCCGGTGAACTTTTGTATTGGGAAAGTCATCTCCGGTGAACTTTTGTATGGGAAAAGTCATCTCCGGTGAACTTTTGTATGGGAAAAGTCATCTCCGGTGAACTTTTGTATTGGGAAAGTCATCTCCGGTGAACTTTTGTATGGGAAAAGTCATCTCCGGTGAACTTTTGTATTGGGAAAGTCATCTCCGGTGAACTTTTGTATTGGGAAAGTCGTGCCCGGTGAACTTTTGTATTGGGAAAGTCATCTCCGGTGAACTTTTGTATTGGGAAAGTCATCTCCGGTGAACTTTTGTATGGGAAAAGTCATCTCCGGTGAACTTTTGTATGGGAAAAGTCATCTCCGGTGAACTTTTGTATTGGGAAAGTCATCTCCGGTGAACTTTTGTATGGGAAAGTCATCTCCGGTGAACTTTTGTATTGGGAAAGTCATGCCCGGTGAACATTTATATTGGGAAAGTCATCTCCGGTGAACTTTTGTATGGGAAAAGTCATCTCCGGTGAACTTTTGTATGGAAAAAGTCATCTCCGGTGAACTTTTGTATTGGGAAAGTCATCTCCGGTGAACTTTTGTATTGGGAAAGTCATCTCCGGTGAACTTTTGTATTGGGAAAGTCATCTCCGGTGAACTTTTGTATTGGGAAAGTCATCTCCGGTGAACTTTTGTATGGGAAAAGTCATCTCCGTTGAACTTTTGTATTGGGAAAGTCATCTCCGGTGAACTTTTGTATTGGGAAAGTCATGCCCGGTGAACTTTTGTATGGGAAAAGTCATCTCCGGTGAACTTTTGCATTGGGAAAGTCATGCCCGGTGAACTTTTGTATTGGGAAAGTCATCTCCGGTGAACTTTTGTATGGGAAAAGTCATCTCCGGTGAACTTTTGTATTGGGAAAGTCATCTCCGGTGAACTTTTGTATTGGGAAAGTCATGCCCGGTGAACTTTTATATTGGGAAAGTCATCTCCGGTGAACTTTTGTATGGGAAAAGTCATCTCCGGTGAACTTTTGTATGGGAAAAGTCATCTCCGGTGAACTTTTGTATTGGGAAAGCCATCTCCGGTGAACTTTTGTATTGGGAAAGTCATCTCCGGTGAACTTTTGTATTGGGAAAGTCATCTCCGGTGAACTTTTGTATTGGGAAAGTCATCTCCGGTGAACTTTTGTATGGGAAAAGTCATCTCCGGTGAACTTTTGTATTGGGAAAGTCATCTCCGGTGAACTTTTGTATTGGGAAAGTCATGCCCGGTGAACTTTTGTATGGGAAAAGTCATCTCCGGTGAACTTTTGTATTGGGAAAGTCATGCCCGGTGAACTTTTGTATTGGGAAAGTCATCTCCGGTGAACTTTTGTATGGGAAAAGTCATCTCCGGTGAACTTTTGTATTGGGAAAGTCATCTCCGGTGAACTTTTGTATTGGGAAAGTCATCTCCGGTGAACTTTTATATTGGGAAAGTCATGCCCGGTGAACTTTTGTATTGGGAAAGTCATCTCCGGTGAACTTTTGTATTGGGAAAGTCATCTCCGGTGAACTTTTGTATGGGAAAAGTCATCTCCGGTGAACTTTTGTATTGGGAAAGTCATCTGCGGTGAACTTTTGTATGGGAAAAATCATCTCCGGTGAACTTTTGTATTGGGAAAGTCATGCCCGGTGAACTTTTGTATTGGGAAAGTCATGCCCGGTGAACTTTTGTATTGTGAAAGTCATGCCCGGTGAACTTTTATATTGGGAAAGTCATCTCCGGTGAACTTTTGTATTGGGAAAGTCATCTCCGGTGAACTTTTGTATGGGAAAAGTCATCTCCGGTGAACTTTTGTATTGGGAAAGTCATCTCCGGTGAACTTTTGTATGGGAAAGTCATCTCCGGTGAACTTTTGTATGGGAAAAGTCATCTCCGGTGAACTTTTGTATGGGAAAAGTCATCTCCGGTGAAATTTTGTATTGGGAAAGTCATCTCCGGTGAACTTTTGTATTGGGAAAGTCATCTCCGGTGAACTTTTGTATGGGAAAAGTCATCTCCGGTGAACTTTTGTATTGGGAAAGTCATCTCCGGTGAACTTTTGTATGGGAAAAGTCATCTCCGGTTAACTTTTGTATTGGGAAAGTCATCTCCGGTGAACTTTTGTATGGGAAATGTCATCTCCGGTGAACTTTTGTATTGGGAAAGTCATCTCCGGTGAACTTTTGTATTGGGAAAGTCATCTCCGGTGAACTTTTGTATGGGAAAAGTCATCTCCGGTGAACTTTTGTATTGGGAAAGTCATCTCCGGTGAACTTTTGTATGGGAAAAGTCATCTCCGGTGAACTTTTGTATTGGGAAAGTCATGCCCGGTGAACTTTTGTATTGGGAAAGTCATCTCCGGTGAACTTTTGTATTGGGAAAGTCATCTCCGGTGAACTTTTGTATTGGGAAAGTCATCTCCGGTGAACTTTTGTATGGGAAAAGTCATCTCCGGTGAACTTTTGTATTGGGAAAGTCATGCCCGGTGAACTTTTGTATTGGGAAAGTCATCTCCGGTGAACTTTAGTATTGGGAAAGTCATCTCCGGTGAACTTTTGTATGGGAAAAGTCATCTCCGGTGAACTTTTGTATTGGGAAAGTCATCTCCGGTGAACTTTTGTATTGGGAAAGTCATCTCCGGTGAACTTTTGTATTGGGAAAGTCATCTCCGGTGAACTTTTGTATGGGAAAAGTCATCTCCGGTGAACTTTTGTATTGGGAAAGTCATCTCCGGTGAACTTTTGTATGGGAAAAGTCATCTCCGGTGAACTTTTGTATTGGGAAAGTCGTGCCCGGTGAACTTTTGTATTGGGAAAGTCATCTCCGGTGAACTTTTGTATGGGAAAAGTCATCTCCGGTGAACTTTTGTATTGGGAAAGTCATCTCCGGTGAACTTTTGTATGGGAAAAGTCATCTCCGGTGAACTTTTGTATTGGGAAAGTCATCTCCGGTGAACTTTTGTATGGGAAAAGTCATCTCCGGTGAACTTTTGTATTGGGAAAGTCATCTCGGGTGAACTTTTGTATGGGAAAAGTCATCTCCGGTGAACTTTTGTATTGGGAAAGTCATGCCCGGTGAACTTTTGTATGGGAAAAGTCATCTCCGGTGAACTTTTGTATGGGAAAAGTCATCTCCGGTGAACTTTTGTATTGGGAAAGTCATCTCCGGTGAACTTTTGTATTGGGAAAGTCATCTCCGGTGAACTTTTGTATTGGGAAAGTCATCTCCGGTGAACTTTTGTATGGGAAAAGTCATCTCCGATGAACTTTTGTATTGGGAAAGTCATGCCCGGTGAACTTTTGTATTGGGAAAGTCATCTCCGGTGAACTTTTGTATGGGAAAAGTCATCTCCGGTGAACCTTTGTATTGGGAAAGTCATCTCCGGTGAACTTTTGTATTGGGAAAGTCATCTCCGGTGAACTTTTGTATTGGGAAAGTCATCTCCGGTGAACTTTTGTATTGGGAAAGTCATCTCCGGTGAACTTTTGAATTGGCAAAGTCATCTCCGGTGAACTTTTGTAAGGGAAAAGTCATCTCAGGTGAACTTTTGTATTGGGAAAGTCATCTCCGGTAAACTTTTGTATGGGAAAAGTCATGCCCGGTGAACTTTTATATTGGGAAAGTCATCTCCGGTGAACTTTTGTATTGGGAAAGTCATCTCCGGTGAACTTTTGTATTGCGAAAGTCATCCCCGGTGAACTTTTGTATGGGAAAAGTCATCTCCGGTGAACTTTTGTATTGGGAAAGTCATCTCCGGTGAACTTTTGTATGGGAAAAGTCATCTCCGGTGAACTTTTGTATGGGAAAAGTCATCTCCGGTGAACTTTTGTATTGGGAAAGTAATCTCCGGTGAACTTTTGTATGGGAAAAGTCATCTCCGGTGAACTTTTGTATTGGGAAAGTCATCTCCGGTGAACTTTTGTATTGGGAAAGTCATGCCCGGTGAACTTTTGTATTGGGAAAGTCATGCCCGGTGAACTTTTGTATGGGAAAAGTCATCTCCGGTGAACTTTTGTATTGGGAAAGTCATCTCCGGTGAACTTTTGTATTGGGAAAGTCATCTCCGGTGAACTTTTGTATGGGAAAAGTCATCTCCGGTGAACTTTTGTATGGGAAAAGTCATCTCCGGTGAACTTTTGTATTGGGAAAGTCATCTCCGGTGAACTTTTGTATGGGAAAGTCATCTCCGGTGAACTTTTGTATTGGGAAAGTCATGCCCGGTGAACTTTTATATTGGGAAAGTCATCTCCGGTGAACTTTTGTATGGGAAAAGTCATCTCCGGTGAACTTTTGTATGGGAAAAGTCATCTCCGGTGAACTTTTGTATTGGGAAAGTCATCTCCGGTGAACTTTTGTATTGGGAAAGTCATGCCCGGTGAACTTATGTATTGGGAAAGTCATGCCCGGTGAACTTTTGTATGGGAAAAGTCATCTCCGGTGAACTTTTGTATGGGAAAAGTCATCTCCGGTGAACTTTTGTATGGGAAAAGTCATCTCCGGTGAACTTTTGTATTGGGAAAGTCATCTCCGGTGAACTTTTGTATTGGGAAAGTCATGCCCGGTGAACTTTTGTATTGGGAAAGTCATCTCCGGTGAACTTTTGTATTGGGAAAGTCGTGCCCGGTGAACTTTTGTATTGGGAAAGTCATCTCCGGTGAACTTTTGTATTGGGAAAGTCATCTCCGGTGAACTTTTGTATGGGAAAAGTCATCTCCGGTGAACTTTTGTATGGGAAAAGTCATCTCCGGTGAACTTTTGTATTGGGAAAGTCATCTCCGGTGAACTTTTGTATGGGAAAGTCATCTCCGGTGAACTTTTGTATTGGGAAAGTCATGCCCGGTGAACTTTTATAATGGGAAAGTCATCTCCGGTGAACTTTTGTATGGGAAAAGTCATCTCCGGTGAACTTTTGTATGGGAAAAGTCATCTCCGGTGAACTTTTGTATGGGAAAAGTCATCTCCGGTGAACTTTTGTATTGGGAAAGTCATCTCCGGTGAACTTTTGTATTGGGAAAGTCATCTCCGGTGAACTTTTGTATTGGGAAAGTCATCTCCGGTGAACTTTTGTATGGGAAAAGTCATCTCCGGTGAACTTTTGTATTGGGAAAGTCATCTCCGGTGAACTTTTGTATTGGGAAAGTCATGCCCGGTGAACTTTTGTATGGGAAAAGTCATCTCCGGTGAACTTTTGTATTGGGAAAGTCATGCCCGGTGAACTTTTGTATTGGGAAAGTCATCTCCGGTGAACTTTTGTATGGGAAAAGTCATCTCCGGTGAACTTTTGTATTGGGAAAGTCATCTCCGGTGAACTTTTGTATTGGGAAAGTAATGCCCGGTGAACTTTTATATTGGGAAAGTCATCTCCGGTGAACTTTTGTATGGGAAAAGTCATCTCCGGTGAACTTTTGTATGGGAAAAGTCATCTCCGGTGAACTTTTGTATTGGGAAAGTCATCTCCGGTGAACTTTTGTATTGGGAAAGTCATCTCCGGTGAACTTTTGTATTGGGAAAGTCATCTCCGGTGAACTTTTGTATTGGGAAAGTCATCTCCGGTGAACTTTTGTATGGGAAAAGTCATCTCCGGTGAACTTTTGTATTGGGAAAGTCATCTCCGGTGAACTTTTGTATTGGGAAAGTCATGCCCGGTGAACTTTTGTATGGGAAAAGTCATCTCCGGTGAACTTTTGTATTGGGAAAGTCATGCCCGGTGAACTTTTGTATTGGGAAAGTCATCTCCGGTGAACTTTTGTATGGGAAAAGTCATCTCCGGTGAACTTTTGTATTGGGAAAGTCATCTCCGGTGAACTTTTGTATTGGGAAAGTCATCTCCGGTGAACTTTTATATTGGGAAAGTCATGCCCGGTGAACTTTTGTATTGGGAAAGTCATCTCCGGTGAACTTTTGTATTGGGAAAGTCATCTCCGGTGAACTTTTGTATGGGAAAAGTCATCTCCGGTGAACTTTTGGGAAAGTCATCTCCGGTGAACTTTTGTATTGGGAAAGTCATCTCCGGTGAACTTTTGTATTGGGAAAGTCATGCCCGGTGAACTTTTATATTGGGAATGTCATCTCCGGTGAACTTTTGTATGGGAAAAGTCATCTCCGGTGAACTTTTGTATGGGAAAAGTCATCTCCGGTAAACTTTTGTATTGGGAAAGTCATCTCCGGTGAACTTTTGTATTGGGAAAGTCATCTCCGGTGAACTTTTGTATTGGGAAAGTCATCTCCGGTGAACTTTTGTATTGGGAAAGTCATGCCCGGTGAACTTTTGTATGGGAAAAGTCATCTCCGGTGAACTTTTGTATTGGGAAAGTCATGGCCGGTGAACTTTTGTATTGGGAAAGTCATCTCCGGTGAACTTTTGTATGGGAAAAGTCATCTCCGGTGAACTTTTGTATTGGGAAAGTCATCTCCGGTGAACTTTTGTATTGGGAAAGTCATCTCCGGTGAACTTTTATATTGGGAAAGTCATGCCCGGTGAACTTTTGTATTGGGAAAGTCATCTCCGGTGAACTTTTGTATTGGGAAAGTCATCTCCGGTGAACTTTTGTATGGGAAAAGTCATCTCCGGTGAACTTTTGTATTGGGAAAGTCATCTCCGGTGAACTTTTTATGGGAAAAATCATCTCCGGTGAACTTTTGTATTGGGAAAGTCATGCCCGGTGAACTTTTGTATTGGGAAAGTCATGCCCGGTGAACTTTTGTATTGGGAAAGTCAAGCCCGGTGAACTTTTATATTGGGAAAGTCATCTCCGGTGAACTTTTGTATTGGGAAAGTCATCTCCGGTGAACTTTTGTATGGGAAAAGTCATCTCCGGTGAACTTTTGTATTGGGAAAGTCATCTCCGGTGAACTTTTGTATGGGAAAGTCATCTCCGGTGAACTTTTGTATGGGAAAAGTCATCTCCGGTGAACTTTTGTATGGGAAAAGTCATCTCCGGTGAACTTTTGTATTGGGAAAGTCATCTCCGGTGAACTTTTGTATTGGGAAAGTCATCTCCGGTGAACTTTTGTATGGGAAAAGTCATCTCCGGTGAACTTTTGTATTGGGAAAGTCATCTCCGGTGAACTTTTGTATGGGAAAAGTCATCTCCGGTGAACTTTTGTATTGGGAAAGTCATCTCCGGTGAACTTTTGTATGGGAAAAATCATCTCCGGTGAACTTTTGTATTGGGAAAGTCATCTCCGGTGAACTTTTGTATTGGGAAAGTCATCTCCGGTGAACTTTTGTATGGGAAAAGTCATCTCCGGTGAACTTTTGTATGGGAAAAGTCATCTCCGGTGAACTTTTGTATTGGGAAAGTCATGCCCGGTGAACTTTTGTATTGGGAAAGTCATCTCCGGTGAACTTTTGTATTGGGAAAGTCATCTCCGGTGAACTTTTGTATGGAAAAAGTCATCTCCGGTGAACTTTTGTATTGGGAAAGTCATCTCCGGTGAACTTTTGTATTGGGAAAGTCATGCCCGGTGAACTTTTATATTGGGAAAGTCATCTCCGGTGAACTTTTGTATTGGGAAAGTCATCTCCGGTGAACTTTTGTATTGGGAAAGTCATCTCCGGTGAACTCTTGTATGGGAAAGTCATCTCCGGTGAACTTTTGTATGGGAAAAGTCATCTCCGGTGAACTTTTGTATGGGAAAAGTCATCTCCGGTGAACTTTTGTATTGGGAAAGTCATCTCCGGTGAACTTTTGTATTGGGAAAGTCAT
Organism: Musca autumnalis; assembly: GCF_047663935.1. Taxonomy (NCBI): domain Eukaryota; kingdom Metazoa; phylum Arthropoda; class Insecta; order Diptera; family Muscidae; genus Musca; species Musca autumnalis. Next base: position 125,345 of record NW_027411801.1, read on the forward strand.
CTCCGGTGAACTTTTATATTGGGAAAGTCATGCCCGGTGAACTTTTGTTTTGGGAAAGTCATGCCCGGTGAACTTTTGTATGGGAAAAGTCATCTCCGGTGAACTTTTGTATTGGGAAAGTCATGCCCGGTGAACTTTTGTATTGGGAAAGTCATGCCCGGTGAACTTTTATATTGGGAAAGTCATCTCCGGTGAACTTTTGTATTGGGAAAGTCATCTCCGGTGAACTTTTGTATGGGAAAAGTCATCTCCGGTGAACTTTTGTATTGGGAAAGTCATCTCCGGTGAACTTTTGTATGGGAAAGTCATCTCCGGTGAACTTTTGTATGGGAAAAGTCATCTCCGGTGAACTTTTGTATGGGAAAAGTCATCTCCGGTGAACTTTTGTATTGGGAAAGTCATCTCCGGTGAACTTTTGTATGGGAAAAGTCATCTCCGGTGAACTTTTGTATGGGAAAAGTCATCTCCGGTGAACTTTTGTATTGGGAAAGTCATCTCCGGTGAACTTTTGTATGGGAAAAGTCATCTCCGGTGAACTTTTGTATTGGGAAAGTCATCTCCGGTGAACTTTTGTATTGGGAAAGTCATGCCCGGTGAACTTTTTTATTGGGAAAGTCATGCCCGGTGAACTTTTGTATGGGAAAAGTCATCTCCGGTGAACTTTTGGGAAAGTCATCTCCGGTGAACTTTTGTATTGGGAAAGTCATCTCCGGTGAACTTTTGTATGGGAAAAGTCATCTCCGGTGAACTTTTGTATTGGGAAAGTCATCTCCGGTGAACTTTTGTATGGGAAAAGTCATCTCCGGTGAACTTTTGTATTGGGAAAGTCATCTCCGGTGAACTTTTGTATGGGAAAAGTCATCTCCGGTGATCTTTTGTATTGGGAAAGTCATGCCCGGTGAACTTTTGTATTGGGAAAGTCATGCCCGGTGAACTTTTGTATGGGAAAAGTCATCTCCGGTGAACTTTTGTATTGGGAAAGTCATGCCCGGTGAACTTTTATATTGGGAAAGTCATCTCCGGTGAACTTTTGTATTGGGAAAGTCATCTCCGGTGAACTTTTGTATGGGAAAAGTCATCTCCGGTGAACTTTTGTATTGGGAAAGTCATCTCCGGTGAACTTTTGTATGGGAAAAGTCATCTCCGGTGAACTTTTGTATTGGGAAAGTCATCTCCGGTGAACTTTTGTATGGGAAAAGTCATCTCCGATGAACTTTTGTATGGGAAAAGTCATCTCCGGTGAACTTTTGTATTGGGAAAGTCATCTCCGGTGAACTTTTGTATTGGGAAAGTCATCTCCGGTGAACTTTTGTATGGGAAAAGTCATCTCCGGTGAACTTTTGTATTGGGAAAGTCATGTCCGGTGAACTTTTGTATTGGGAAAGTCATCTCCGGTGAACTTTTGTATTGGGAAAGTCATGCCCGGTGAACTTTTGTATTGGGAAAGTCATCTCCGGTGAACTTTTGTATTGGGAAAGTCATGCCCGGTGAACTTTTGTATTGGGAAAGTCATCTCCGGTGAACTTTTGTATGGGAAAAGTCATCTCCGGTGAACTTTTGTATTGGGAAAGTCATCTCCGGTGAACTTTTGTATTGGAAAAGTCATGCCCGGTGAACTTTTGTATGGGAAAAGTCATCTCCGGTGAACTTTTGTATTGGGAAAGTCATCTCCGGTGAACTTTTGTATGGGAAAAGTCATCTCCGGTGAACTTTTGTATTGGGAAAGTCATCTCCGGTGAACTTTTATATTGGGAAAGTCATCTCCGGTGAACTTTTGTATTGGGAAAGTCATGCCCGGTGAACTTTTATATTGGGAAAGTCATGCCCGGTGAACTTTTGTATTGGGAAAGTCATCTCCGGTGAACTTTTGTATTGGGAAAGTCATGCCCGGTGAACTTTTATATTGGGAAAGTCATCTCCGGTGAACCTTTGTATTGGGAAAGTCATCTCCGGTGAACTTTTATATTGGGAAAGTCATCTCCGGTGAACTTTTGTATTGGGAAAGTCATGCCCGGTGAACTTTTGTATTGGGAAAAGTCATGCCCGGTGAACTTTTATATTGGGAAAGTCATCTCCGGTGAACTTTTGTATTGGGAAAGTCATGCCCGGTGAACTTTTGTATTGGGAAAAGTCATGCCCGGTGAACTTTTATATTGGGAAAGTCATCTCCGGTGAACTTTTGTATTGGGAAAGTCATCTCCGGTGAACTTTTGTATTGGGAAAGTCATCTCCGGTGAACTTTTGTATTGGGAAAGTCATCTCCGGTGAACTTTTGTATGGGAAAAGTCATCTCCGTTGAACTTTTGTATTGGGAAAGTCATCTCCGGTGAACTTTTGTATGGGAAAAGTCATCTCCGATGAACTTTTGTATGGGAAAAGTCATCTCCGGTGAACTTTTGTATTGGGAAAGTCATCTCCGGTGAACTTTTGTATTGGGAAAGTCATCTCCGGTGAACTTTTGTATGGGAAAAGTCATCTCCGGTGAACTTTTGTATTGGGAAAGTCATCTCCGGTGAACTTTTGTATTGGGAAAGTCATCTCCGGTGAACTTTTGTATTGGGAAAGTCATGCCCGGTGAACTTTTGTATTGGGAAAGTCATCTCCGGTGAACTTTTGTATTGGGAAAGTCATGCCCGGTGAACTTTTGTATTGGGAAAGTCATCTCCGGTGAACTTTTGTATGGGAAAAGTCATCTCCGGTGAACTTTTGTATTGGGAAAGTCATCTCCGGTGAACTTTTGTATTGGAAAAGTCATGCCCGGTGAACTTTTGTATGGGAAAAGTCATCTCCGGTGAACTTTTGTATTGGGAAAGTCATCTCCGGTGAACTTTTGTATGGGAAAAGTCATCTCCGGTGAACTTTTGTATTGGGAAAGTCATCTCCGGTGAACTTTTATATTGGGAAAGTCATCTCCGGTGAACTTTTGTATTGGGAAAGTCATGCCCGGTGAACTTTTATATTGGGAAAGTCATGCCCGGTGAACTTTTGTATTGGGAAAGTCATCTCCGGTGAACTTTTGTATTGGGAAAGTCATGCCCGGTGAACTTTTATATTGGGAAAGTCATCTCCGGTGAACCTTTGTATTGGGAAAGTCATCTCCGGTGAACTTTTATATTGGGAAAGTCATCTCCGGTGAACTTTTGTATTGGGAAAGTCATGCCCGGTGAACTTTTGTATTGGGAAAAGTCATGCCCGGTGAACTTTTATATTGGGAAAGTCATCTCCGGTGAACTTTTGTATTGGGAAAGTCATGCCCGGTGAACTTTTGTATTGGGAAAAGTCATGCCCGGTGAACTTTTATATTGGGAAAGTCATCTCCGGTGAACTTTTGTATTGGGAAAGTCATCTCCGGTGAACTTTTGTATTGGGAAAGTCATCTCCGGTGAACTTTTGTATTGGGAAAGTCATGCCCGGTGAACTTTTGTTTTGGGAAAGTCATGCCCGGTGAACTTTTATATTGGGAAAGTCATCTCCGGTGAACTTTTGTATTGGGAAAGTCATCTCCGGTGAACTTTTGTATGGGAAAAGTCATCTCCGGTGAACTTTTGTATTGGGAAAGTCATCTCCGGTGAACTTTTGTATGGGAAAAGTCATCTCCGGTGAACTTTTGTATTGGGAAAGTCATCTCCGGTGAACTTTTGTATTGGGAAAGTCATCTCCGGTGAACTTTTGTATTGGGAAAGTCATCTCCGGTGAACTTTTGTATGGGAAAAGTCATCTCCGGTGAACTTTTGTATTGGGAAAGTCATCTCCGGTGAACTTTTGTATGGGAAAAGTCATCTCCGGTGAACTTTTGTATTGGGAAAGTCATGCCCGGTGAACTTTTGTATTGGGAAAGTCATCTCCGGTGAACTTTTGTATTGGGAAAGTCATCTCCGGTGAACTTTTGTATTGGGAAAGACATCTCCGGTGAACTTTTGTATGGGAAAAGTCATCTCCGGTGAACTTTTGTATGGGAAAAGTCATCTCCGGTGAACTTTTGTATGGGAAAAGTCATCTCCGGTGAACTTTTGTATTGGGAAAGTCATCTCCGGTGAACTTTTGTATTGGGAAAGTCATCTCCGGTGAACTTTTGTATTGGGAAAGTCATCTCCGGTGAACTTTTGTATGGGAAAAGTCATCTCCGGTGAACTTTTGTATTGGGAAAGTCATCTCCGGTGAACTTTTGTATGGGAAAAGTCATCTCCGGTGAACTTTTGTATTGGGAAAGTCATCTCCGGTGAACTTTTGTATTGGGAAAGTCATCTCCGGTGAACTTTTATATTGGGAAAGTCATGCCCGGTGAACTTTTGTATTGGGAAAGTCATCTCCGGTGAACTTTTGTATTGGGAAAGTCATCTCCGGTGAACTTTTGTATGGGAAAAGTCATCTCCGGTGAACTTTTGTATTGGGAAAGTCATCTCCGGTGAACTTTTGTATGGGAAAAATCATCTCCGGTGAACTTTTGTATTGGGAAAGTCATGCCCGGTGAACTTTTGTATTGGGAAAGTCATGCCCGGTGAACTTTTGTATTGGGAAAGTCATGCCCGGTGAACTTTTATATTGGGAAAGTCATCTCCGGTGAACTTTTGTATTGGGAAAGTCATCTCCGGTGAACTTTTGTATGGGAAAAGTCATCTCCGGTGAACTTTTGTATTGGGAAAGTCATCTCCGGTGAACTTTTGTATGGGAAAGTCATCTCCGGTGAACTTTTGTATGGGAAAAGTCATCTCCGGTGAACTTTTGTATGGGAAAAGTCATCTCCGGTGAACTTTTGTATTGGGAAAGTCATCTCCGGTGAACTTTTGTATTGGGAAAGTCATCTCCGGTGAACTTTTGTATGGGAAAAGTCATTTTCGGTGAAGTTTTGTATTGGGAAAGTCATCTCCGGTGAACTTTTGTATGGGAAAAGTCATCTCCGGTGAACTTTTGTATTGGGAAAGTCATCTCCGGTGAACTTTTGTATGGTAAAAGTCATCTCCGGTGAACTTTTGTATTGGGAAAGTCATCTCCGGTGAACTTTTGTATTGGGAAAGTCATCTCCGGTGAACTTTTGTATGGGAAAAGTCATCTCCGGTGAACTTTTGTATTGGGAAAGTCATCTCCGGTGAACTTTTGTATGGGAAAAGACATCTCCGGTGAACTTTTGTATTGGGAAAGTCATGCCCGGTGAACTTTTGTATTGGGAAAGTCATCTCCGGTGAACTTTTGTATTGGGAAAGTCATCTCCGGTGAACTTTTGTATGGGAAAAGTCATCTCCGGTGAACTTTTGTATTGGGAAAGTCATCTCCGGTGAACTTTTGTATTGGGAAAGTCATGCCCGGTGAACTTTTATATTGGGAAAGTCATCTCCGGTGAAATTTTGTATTGGGAAAGTCATCTCCGGTGAACTTTTGTATTGGGAAAGTCATCTCCGGTGAACTTTTGTATGGGAAAGTCATCTCCGGTGAACTTTTGTATGGGAAAAGTCATCTCCGGTGAACTTTTGTATGGGAAAAGTCATCTCCGGTGAACTTTTGTATTGGGAAAGTCATCTCCGGTGAACTTTTGTATTGGGAAAGTCATCTCCGGTGAACTTTTATATTGGGAAAGTCATGCCCGGTGAACTTTTGTTTTGGGAAAGTCATGCCCGGTGAACTTTTGTATGGGAAAAGTCATCTCCGGTGAACTTATGTATTGGGAAAGTCATGCCCGGTGAACTTTTGTATTGGGAACGTCATCTCCGGTGAACTTTTATATTGGGAAAGTCATCTCCGGTGAACTTTTGTATTGGGAAAGTCATCTCCGGTGAACTTTTGTATGGGAAAAGTCATCTCCGGTGAACTTTTGTATTGGGAAAGTCATCTCCGGTGAACTTTTATATTGGGAAAGTCATCTCCGGTGAACTTTTGTATTGGGAAAGTCATGCCCGGTGAACTTTTGTTTTGGGAAAGTCATGCCCGGTGAACTTTTATATTGGGAGAGTCATCTCCGGTGAACTTTTGTATTGGGAAAGTCATCTCCGGTGAACTTTTGTATGGGAAAAGTCATCTCCGGTGAACTTTTGTATTGGGAAAGTCATCTCCGGTGAACTTTTGTATGGGAAAAGTCATCTCCGGTGAACTTTTGTATTGGGAAAGTCATCTCCGGTGAACTTTTGTATTGGGAAAGTCATCTCCGGTGAACTTTTGTATGGGAAAAGTCATCTCCGGTGAACTTTTGTATTGGGAAAGTCATCTCCGGTGAACTTTTGTATGGGAAAAGTCATCTCCGGTGAACTTTTGTATTGGGAAAGTCATGCCCGGTGAACTTTTGTATTGGGAAAGTCATCTCCGGTGAACTTTTGTATTGGGGAAGTCATCTCCGGTGAACTTTTGTATTGGGAAAGTCATCTCCGGATAACTTTTGTATGGGAAAAGTCATCTCCGGTGAACTTTTGTATGGGAAAAGTCATCTCCGGTGAACTTTTATATGGGAAAAGTCATCTCCGGTGAACTTTTGTATTGGGAAAGTCATCTCCGGTGAACTTTTGTATTGGGAAAGTCATCTCCGGTGAACTTTTGTATTGGGAAAGTCATCTCCGGTGAACTTTTGTATGGGAAAAGTCATCTCCGGTGAACTTTTGTATTGGGAAAGTCATCTCCGGTGAACTTTTGTATGGGAAAAGTCATCTCCGGTGAACTTTTGTATTGGGAAAGTCATCTCCGGTGAACTTTTGTATTGGGAAAGTCATCTCCGGTGAACTTTTATATTGGGAAAGTCATGCCCGGTGAACTTTTGTATTGGGAAAGTCATCTCCGGTGAACTTTTGTATTGGGAAAGTCATCTCCGGTGAACTTTTGTATGGGAAAAGTCATCTCCGGTGAACTTTTGTATTGGGAAAGTCATCTCCGGTGAACTTTTGTATGGGAAAAATCATCTCCGGTGAACTTTTGTATTGGGAAAGTCATGCCCGGTGAACTTTTGTATTGGGAAAGTCATGCCCGGTGAACTTTTGTATTGGGAAAGTCATGCCCGGTGAACTTTTATATTGGGAAAGTCATCTCCGGTGAACTTTTGTATTGGGAAAGTCATCTCCGGTGAACTTTTGTATGGGAAAAGTCATCTCCGGTGAACTTTTGTATTGGGAAAGTCATCTCCGGTGAACTTTTGTATGGGAAAGTCATCTCCGGTGAACTTTTGTATGGGAAAAGTCATCTCCGGTGAACTTTTGTATGGGAAAAGTCATCTCCGGTGAACTTTTGTATTGGGAAAGTCATCTCCGGTGAACTTTTGTATTGGGAAAGTCATCTCCGGTGAACTTTTGTATGGGAAAAGTCATCTCCTGTGAACTTTTGTATTGGGAAAGTCATCTCCGGTGAACTTTTGTATGGGAAAAGTCATCTCCGGTGAACTTTTGTATTGGGAAAGTCATCTCCGGTGAACTTTTGTATGGGAAAAGTCATCTCCGGTGAACTTTTGTATTGGGAAAGTCATCTCCGGTGAACTTTTGTATTGGGAAAGTCATCTCCGGTGAACTTTTGTATGGGAAAAGTCATCTCCGGTGAACTTTTGTATTGGGAAAGTCATCTCCGGTGAACTTTTGTATGGGAAAAGTCATCTCCGGTGAACTTTTGTATTGGGAAAGTCATGCCCGGTGAACTTTTGTATTGGGAAAGTCATCTCCGGTGAACTTTTGTATTGGGAAAGTCATCTCCGGTGAACTTTTGTATGGGAAAAGTCATCTCCGGTGAACTTTTGTATTGGGAAAGTCATCTCCGGTGAACTTTTGTATTGGGAAAGTCATGCCCGGTGAACTTTTATATTGGGAAAGTCATCTCCGGTGAACTTTTGTATTGGGAAAGTCATCTCCGGTGAACTTTTGTATTGGGAAAGTCATCTCCGGTGAACTTTTGTATGGGAAAGTCATCTCCGGTGAACTTTTGTATGGGAAAAGTCATCTCCGGTGAACTTTTGTATGGGAAAAGTCATCTCCGGTGAACTTTTGAATTGGGAAAGTCATCTCCGGTGAACTTTTGTATTGGGAAAGTCATCTCCGGTGAACTTTTATATTGGGAAAGTCATGCCCGGTGAACTTTTATATTGGGAAAGTCATGCCCGGTGAACTTTTGTTTTGGGAAAGTCATGCCCGGTGAACTTTTGTATGGGAAAAGTCATCTCCGGTGAACTTTTGTATTGGGAAAGTCATGCCCGGTGAACTTTTGTATTGGGAACGTCATCTCCGGTGAACTTTTATATTGGGAAAGTCATCTCCGGTGAACTTTTGTATTGGGAAAGTCATCTCCGGTGAACTTTTGTATGGGAAAAGTCATCTCCGGTGAACTTTTGTATTGGGAAAGTCATCTCCGGTGAACTTTTGTATTGGGAAAGTCATCTCCGGTGAACTTTTGTATTGGGAAAGTCATCTCCGGTGAACTTTTGTATGGGAAAGTCATGCCCGGTGAACTTTTATATTGGGAAAGTCATCTCCGGTGAACTTTTGTATTGGGAAAGTCATGCCCGGTGAACTTTTGTATTGGGAAAAGTCATGCCCGGTGAACTTTTATATTGGGAAAGTCATCTCCGGTGAACTTTTGTATTGGGAAAGTCATCTCCGGTGAACTTTTGTATTGGGAAAGTCATCTCCGGTGAACTTTTGTATTGGGAAAGTCATCTCCGGTGAACTTTTGTATGGGAAAGTCATGCCCGGTGAACTTTTATATTGGGAAAGTCATCTCCGGTGAACTTTTGTATTGGGAAAGTCATGCCCGGTGAACTTTTGTTTTGGGAAAGTCATGCCCGGTGAACTTTTATATTGGGAGAGTCATCTCCGGTGAACTTTTGTATTGGGAAAGTCATCTCCGGTGAACTTTTGTATGGGAAAAGTCATCTCCGGTGAACTTTTGTATTGGGAAAGTCATCTCCGGTGAACTTTTGTATGGGAAAAGTCATCTCCGGTGAACTTTTGTATTGGGAAAGTCATCTCCGGTGAACTTTTGTATTGGGAAAGTCATCTCCGGTGAACTTTTGTATGGGAAAAGTCATCTCCGGTGAACTTTTGTATTGGGAAAGTCATCTCCGGTGAACTTTTGTATGGGAAAAGTCATCTCCGGTGAACTTTTGTATTGGGAAAGTCATGCCCGGTGAACTTTTGTATTGGGAAAGTCATCTCCGGTGAACTTTTGTATTGGGAAAGTCATCTCCGGTGAACTTTTGTATTGGGAAAGTCATCTCCGGTGAACTTTTGTATGGGAAAAGTCATCTCCGGTGAACTTTTGTATGGGAAAAGTCATCTCCGGTGAACTTTTGTATGGGAAAAGTCATCTCCGGTGAACTTTTGTATTGGGAAAGTCATCTCCGGTGAACTTTTGTATTGGGAAAGTCATCTCCGGTGAACTTTTGTATTGGGAAAGTCATCTCCGGTGAACTTTTGTATGGGAAAAGTCATCTCCGGTGAACTTTTGTATTGGGAAAGTCATCTCCGGTGAACTTTTGTATGGGAAAAGTCATCTCCGGTGAACTTTTGTATTGGGAAAGTCATCTCCGGTGAACTTTTGTATTGGGAAAGTCATCTCCGGTGAACTTTTATATTGGGAAAGTCATGCCCGGTGAACTTTTGTATTGGGAAAGTCATCTCCGGTGAACTTTTGTATTGGGAAAGTCATCTCCGGTGAACTTTTGTATGGGAAAAGTCATCTCCGGTGAACTTTTGTATTGGGAAAGTCATCTCCGGTGAACTTTTGTATGGGAAAAATCATCTCCGGTGAACTTTTGTATTGGGAAAGTCATGCCCGGTGAACTTTTGTATTGGGAAAGTCATGCCCGGTGAACTTTTGTATTGGGAAAGTCATGCCCGGTGAACTTTTATATTGGGAAAGTCATCTCCGGTGAACTTTTGTATTGGGAAAGTCATCTCCGGTGAACTTTTGTATGGGAAAAGTCATCTCCGGTGAACTTTTGTATTGGGAAAGTCATCTCCGGTGAACTTTTGTATGGGAAAGTCATCTCCGGTGAACTTTTGTATGGGAAAAGTCATCTCCGGTGAACTTTTGTATGGGAAAAGTCATCTCCGGTGAACTTTTGTATTGGTAAAGTCATCTCCGGTGAACTTTTGTATTGGGAAAGTCATCTCCGGTGAACTTTTGTATGGGAAAAGTCATCTCCTGTGAACTTTTGTATTGGGAAAGTCATCTCCGGTGAACTTTTGTATGGGAAAAGTCATCTCCGGTGAACTTTTGTATTGGGAAAGTCATCTCCGGTGAACTTTTGTATGGGAAAAGTCATCTCCGGTGAACTTTTGTATTGGGAAAGTCATCTCCGGTGAACTTTTGTATTGGGAAAGTCATCTCCGGTGAACTTTTGTATGGGAAAAGTCATCTCCGGTGAACTTTTGTATTGGGAAAGTCATCTCCGGTGAACTTTTGTATGGGAAAAGTCATCTCCGGTGAACTTTTGTATTGGGAAAGTCATGCCCGGTGAACTTTTGTATTGGGAAAGTCATCTCCGGTGAACTTTTGTATTGGGAAAGTCATCTCCGGTGAACTTTTGTATGGGAAAAGTCATCTCCGGTGAACTTTTGTATTGGGAAAGTCATCTCCGGTGAACTTTTGTATTGGGAAAGTCATGCCCGGTGAACCTTTATATTGGGAAAGTCATCTCCGGCGAACTTTTGTATTGGGAAAGTCATCTCCGGTGAACTTTTGTATTGGGAAAGTCATCTCCGGTGAACTTTTGTATGGGAAAGTCATCTCCGGTGAACTTTTGTATGGGAAAAGTCATCTCCGGTGAACTTTTGTATGGGAAAAGTCATCTCCGGTGAACTTTTGAATTGGGAAAGTCATCTCCGGTGAACTTTTGTATTGGGAAAGTCATCTCCGGTGAACTTTTATATTGGGAAAGTCATGCCCGGTGAACTTTTATATTGGGAAAGTCATGCCCGGTGAACTTTTGTTTTGGGAAAGTCATGCCCGGTGAACTTTTGTATGGGAAAAGTCATCTCCGGTGAACTTTTGTATTGGGAAAGTCATGCCCGGTGAACTTTTGTATTGGGAACGTCATCTCCGGTGAACTTTAATATTGGGAAAGTCATCTCCGGTGAACTTTTGTATTGGGAAAGTCATCTCCGGTGAACTTTTGTATGGGAAAAGTCATCTCCGGTGAACTTTTGTATTGGGAAAGTCATCTCCGGTGAACTTTTGTATGGGAAAGTCATCTCCGGTGAACTTTTGTATGGGAAAAGTCATCTCCGGTGAACTTTTGTATGGGAAAAGTTATCTCCGGTGAACTTTTGTATTGGGAAAGTCATCTCCGGTGAACTTTTGTATGGGAAAAGTCATCTCCGGTGAACTTTTGTATGGGAAAAGTCATCTCCGGTGAACTTTTGTATTGGGAAAGTCATCTCCGGTGAACTTTTGTATGGGAAAAGTCATCTCCGGTGAACTTTTGTATGGGAAAAGTCATCTCCGGTGAACTTTTGTATTGGGAAAGTCATCTCCGGTGAACTTTTGTATGGGAAAGTCATGCCCGGTGAACTTTTATATTGGGAAAGTCATCTCCGGTGAACTTTTGTATTGGGAAAGTCATGCCCGGTGAACTTTTGTATTGGGAAAGTCATGCCCGGTGAACTTTTATATTGGGAAAGTCATCTCCGGTGAACTTTTGTATTGGGAAAGTCATCTCCGGTGAACTTTTGTATGGGAAAAGTCATCTCCGGTGAACTTTTGTATTGGGAAAGTCATCTCTGGTGAACTTTTGTATTGGGAAAGTCATGCCCGGTGAACTTTTATATTGGGAAAGTCATCTTCGGTGAACTTTTGTATTGGGAAAGTCATCTCCGGTGAACTTTTGTATGGGAAAAGTCATCTCCGGTGAACTTTTGTATTGGGAAAGTCATCTCCGGTGAACTTTTGTATGGGAAAGTCATCTCCGGTGAACTTTTGTATGGGAAAAGTCATCTCCGGTGAACTTTTGTATGGGAAAAGTCATCTCCGGTGAACTTTTGTATTGGGAAAGTCATCTCCGGTGAACTTTTGTATGGGAAAAGTCATCTCCGGTGAACTTTTGTATGGGAAAAGTCATCTCCGGTGAACTTTTGTATTGGGAAAGTCATCTCCGGTGAACTTTTGTATGGGAAAAGTCATCTCCGGTGAACTTTTGTATTGGGAAAGTCATCTCCGGTGAACTTTTGTATTGGGAAAGTCATCTCCGGTGAACTTTTGTATGGGAAAAGTCATCTCCGGTGAACTTTTGTATTGGGAAAGTCATCTCCGGAGAACTTTTGTATGGGAAAAGTCATCTCCGGTGAACTTTTGTATTGGGAAAGTCATGCCCGGTGAACTTTTGTATTGGGAAAGTCATGCCCGGTGAACTTTTGTATTGGGAAAGTCATCTCCGGTGAACTTTTGTATTGGGAAAGTCATCTAAGGTGAACTTTTGTATGGGAAAAGTCATCTCCGGTGAACTTTTGTATTGGGAAAGTCATCTCCGGTGAACTTTTGTATGGGAAAAGTCATCTCCGGTGAACTTTTGTATTGGGAAAGTCATCTCCGGTGAACTTTTGTATGGGAAAAGTCATCTCCGGTGAACTTTTGTATGGGAAAAGTCATCTCCGGTGAACTTTTGTATTGGGAAAGTCATCTCCGGTGAACTTTTATATTGGGAAAGTCATGCCCGGTGAACTTTTGTATTGGGAAAGTCATCTCCGGTGAACTTTTGTATTGGGAAAGTCATCTCCGGTGAACTTTTGTATTGGGAAAGTCATCTCCGGTGAACTTTTGTATGGGAAAAGTCATCTCCGGTGAACTTTTGTATTGGGAAAGTCATGCCCGGTGAACTTTTGTATTGGGAAAGTCATCTCCGGTGAACTTTTGTATGGGAAAAGTCATCTCCGGTGAACTTTTGTATTGGGAAAGTCATCTCCGGTGAACTTTTGTATGGGAAAAATCATCTCCGGTGAACTTTTGTATTGGGAAAGTCATCTCCGGTGAACTTTTGTATGGGAAAAGTCATCTCCGGTGAACTTTTGTATGGGAAAAGTCATCTCCGGTGAACTTTTGTATTGGGAAAGTCATCTCCGGTGAACTTTTGTATGGGAAAAGTCATCTCCGGTGAACTTTTGTATTGGGAAAGTCATCTCCGGTGAACTTTTGTATTGGGAAAGTCATGCCCGGTGAACTTTTGTATGGGAAAAGTCATCTCCGGTGAACTTTTGTATTGGGAAAGTCATGCCCGGTGAACTTTTGTATTGGGAAAGTCATCTCCGGTGAACTTTTGTATGGGAAAAGTCATCTCTGGTGAACTTTTGTATAGGAAAAGTCATCTCCGGTGAACTTTTGTATGGGAAAAGTCATCTCCGGTGAACTTTTATATTGGGAAAGTCATCTCCGGTGAACTTTTGTATGGGAAAAGTCATCTCCGGTGAACTTTTGTATGGGAAAAGTCATCTCCGGTGAACTTTTGTATTGGGAAAGTCATCTCCGGTGAACTTTTGTATTGGGAAAGTCATCTCCGGTGAACTTTTGTATTGGGAAAGTCATCTCCGGTGAACTTTTGTATTGGGAAAGTCATCTCCGGTGAACTTTTGTATTGGGAAAGTCATGCCCGGTGAACTTTTGTATTGGGAAAGTCATCTCCGGTGAACTTTTGTATGGGAAAAGTCATCTCCGGTGAACTTTTGTATTGGGAAAGTCATCTCCGGTGAACTTTTGTATGGGAAAAGTCATCTCCGGTGAACTTTTGTATTGGGAAAGTCATCTCCGGTGAACTTTTGTATGGGAAAAGTCATCTCCGGTGAACTTTTGTATTGGGAAAGTCATGCCCGGTGAACCTTTGTATTAGGAAAGTCATCTCCGGTGAACTTTTGTATGGGAAAAGTCATCTCCGGTGAACTTTTGTATTGGGAAAGTCATCTCCGGTGAACTTTTGTATGGGAAAAGTCATCTCCGGTGAACTTTTGTATTGGGAAAGTCATGCCCGGTGAACTTTTGTAATGGGAAAGACATCTCCGGTGAACTTTTGTATTGGGAAAGTCATCTCCGGTGAACTTTTGTATTGGGAAAGTCATCTCCGGTGAACTTTTGTATTGGGAAAGTCATCTCCGGTGAACTTTTGTATTGGGAAAGTCATCTCCGGTGAACTTTTGTATGGGAAAAGTCATGTCCGGTGAACTTTTGTATTGGGAAAGTCATCTCCGGTGAACTTTTGTATTGGGAAAGTCATCTCCGGTGAACTTTTGTATGGGAAAAGTCATCTCCGGTGAACTTTTGTATTGGGAAAGTCATCTCCGGTGAACTTTTGTATGGGAAAAGTCATCTCCGGTGAACTTTTGTATTTTGAAAGTCATCTCCGGTGAACTTTTATATTGGGAAAGTCATGCCCGGTAAACTTTTGTATTGGGAAAGTCATCTCCGGTGAACTTTTGTATTGGGAAAGTCATCTCCGGTGAACTTTTGTATTGGGAAAGTCATCTCCGGTGAACTTTTGTATGGAAAAGTCATCTCCGGTGAACTTTTGTATTGGGAAAGTCATGCCCGGTGAACTTTTGTATTGGGGAAGTCATCTCCGGTGAACTTTTGTATGGGAAAAGGCATCTCCGGTGAACATTTGTATTGGGAAAGTCATCTCCGGTGAACTTTTGTATGGGAAAAGTCATCTCCGGTGAACTTTTGTATTGGGAAAGTCATGCCCGGTGAACTTTTGTATTGGGAAAGTCATCTCCGGTGAACTTTTGTATGGGAAAAGTCATCTCCGGTGAACTTTTGTATTGGGAAAGTCATCTCCGGTGAACTTTTGTATGGGAAAAGTCATCTCCGGTGAACTTTTGTATTGGGAAAGTCATCTCCGGTGAACTTTTGTATTGGGAAAGTCATGCCCGGTGAACTTTTGTATGGGAAAAGTCATCTCCGGTGAACTTGTGTATTGGGAAAGTCATGCCCGGTGAACTTTTGTATTGGGAAAGTCATCTCCGGTGAACTTTTGTATGGGAAAAGTCATCTCCGGTGAACTTTTGTATGGGAAAAGTCATCTCCGGTGAACTTTTGTATGGGAAAAGTCATCTCCGGTGAACTTTTATATTGGGAAAGTCATCTCCGGTGAACTTTTGTATGGGAAAAGTCATCTCCGGTGAACTTTTGTATGGGAAAAGTCATCTCCGGTGAACTTTTGTATTGGGAAAGTCATGCCCGGTGAACTTTTGTATTGGGAAAGTCATGCCCGGTGAACTTTTGTATTGGGAAAGTCATCTCCGGTGAACTTTTGTATTGGGAAAGTCATGCCCGGTGAACTTTTGTATTGGGAAAATCATGCCCGGTGAACTTTTGTATGGGAAAAGTCATCTCCGGTGAACTTTTGTATTGGGAAAGTCATGCCCGGTGAACTTTTGTATGGGAAAAGTCATCTCCGGTGAACTTTTGTATTGGGAAAAGTCATCTCCGGTGAACTTTTGTATTGGGAAAGTCATCTCCGGTGAACATTTGTATTGGGAAAGTCATCTCCGGTGAACTTTTGTATGGGAAAGTCATCTCCGGTGAACTTTTGTATGGGAAAAGTCATCTCCGGTGAACTTTTGTATTGGGAAAGTCATGCCCGGTGAACTTTTGTATTGGGGAAGTCATCTCCGGTGAACTTTTGTATTGGGAAAGTCATCTCCGGTGAACTTTTGTATTGGGAAAGTCATCTCCGGTGAACTTTTGTATGGGAAAAGTCATCTCCGGTGAACTTTTGTATTGGGAAAGTCATGCCCGGTGAACTTTTGTATTGGGAAAGTCATCTCCGGTGAACTTTTGTATGGGAAAAGTCATCTCCGGTGAACTTTTGTATTGGGAAAGTCATCTCCGGTGAACTTTTGTATGGGAAAAGTCATCTCCGGTGAACTTTTGTATTGGGAAAGTCATCTCCGGTGAACTTTTGTATTGGGAAAGTCATCTCCGGTGAACTTTTGTATGGGAAAAGTCATCTCCGGTGAACTTTTGTATGGGAAAAATCATCTCCGGTGAACTTTTGTATGGGAAAAGTCATCTCCGGTGAACTTTTGTATGGGAAAAGTCATCTCCGGTGAACTTTTGTATGGGAAAAGTCATCTCCGGTGAACTTTTGTATTGGGAAAGTCATCTCCGGTGAACTTTTGTATGGGAAAAGTCATCTCCGGTGAACTTTTGTATTGGGAAAGTCATCTCCGGTGAACTTTTGTATGGGAAAAGTCATCTCCGGTGAACTTTTGTATTGGGAAAGTCATCTCCGGTGAACTTTTGTATTGGGAAAGTCATCTCCGGTGAACTTTTGTATTGGGAAAGTCATCTCCGGTGAACTTTTGTATTGGGAAAGTCATCTCCGGTGAACTTTTGTATGGGAAAAGTCATCTCCGGTGAACTTTTGTATTGGGAAAGTCATCTCCGGTGAACTTTTGTATGGGAAAAGTCATCTCCGGTGAACTTTTGTATTGGGAAAGTCATCTCCGGTGAACTTTTGTATGGGAAAAGTCATCTCCGGTGAACTTTTGTATTGGGAAAGTCATCTCCGGTGAACTTTTGTATGGGAAAAATCATCTCCGGTGAACTTTCGTATTGGGAAAGTCATGCCCGGTGAACTTTTGTATTGGGAAAGTCATGCCCGGTGAACTTTTGTATTGGGAAAGTCATGCCCGGTGAACTTTTATATTGGGAAAGTCATCTCCGGTGAACTTTTGTATTGGGAAAGTCATCTCCGGTGAACTTTTGTATGGGAAAAGTCATCTCCGGTGAACTTTTGTATTGGGAAAGTCATCTCCGGTGAACTTTTGTATGGGAAAAGTCATCTCCGGTGAACTTTTGTATGGGAAAAGTCATCTCCGGTGAACTTTTGTATGGGAAAAGTCATCTCCGGTGAACTTTTGTATTGGGAAAGTCATCTCCGGTGAACTTTTGTATTGGGAAAGTCATCTCCGGTGAACTTTTGTATGGGAAAAGTCATCTCCGGTGAACTTTTGTATTGGGAAAGTCATCTCCGGTGAACTTTTGTATGGGAAAAGTCATCTCCGGTGAACTTTTGTATTGGGAAAGTCATCTCCGGTGAACTTTTGTATGGGAAAAGTCATCTCCGGTGAACTTTTGTATTGGGAAAGTCATCTCCGGTGAACTTTTGTATTGGGAAAGTCATCTCCGGTGAACTCTTGTATGGGAAAAGTCATCTCCGGTGAACTTTTGTATTGGGAAAGTCATCTCCGGTGAACTTTTGTATGGGAAAAGTCATCTCCGGTGAACTTTTGTATTGGGAAAGTCATGCCCGGTGAACTTTTGTATTGGGAAAGTCATCTCCGGTGAACTTTTGTATTGGGAAAGTCATCTCCGGTGAACTTTTGTATGGGAAAAGTCATCTCCGGTGAACTTTTGTATTGGGAAAGTCATCTCCGGTGAACTTTTGTATTGGGAAAGTCATGCCCGGTGAACTTTTATATTGGGAAAGTCATCTCCGGTGAACTTTTGTATTGGGAAAGTCATCTCCGGTGAACTTTTGTATTGGGAAAGTCATCTCCGGTGAACTTTTGTATGGGAAAGTCATCTCCGGTGCACTTTTGTATGGGAAAAGTCATCTCCGGTGAACTTTTGTATGGGAAAAGTCATCTCCGGTGAACTTTTGTATTGGGAAAGTCATCTCCGGTGAACTTTTGTATTGGGAAAGTCATCTCCGGTGAACTTTTATATTGGGAAAGTCATGCCCGGTGAACTTTTGTTTTGGGAAAGTCATGCCCGGTGAACTTTTGTATGGGAAAAGTCATCTCCGATGAACTTTTGTATTGGGAAAGTCATGCCCGGTGAACTTTTGTATTGGGAAAGTCATGCCCGGTGAACTTTTATATTGGGAAAGTCATCTCCGGTGAACTTTTGTATTGGGAAAGTCATCTCCGGTGAACTTTTGTATGGGAAAAGTCATCTCCGGTGAACTTTTGTATTGGGAAAGTCATGCCCGGTGAACTTTTGTATTGGGAAAGTCATGCCCGGTGAACTTTTGTATTGGGAAAGTCATCTCCGGTGAACTTTTGTATTGGGAAAATCATGCCCGGTGAACTTTTGTATTGGGAAAGTCATGCCCGGTGAACTTTTGTATGGGAAAAGTCATCTCCGGTGAACTTTTGTATTGGGAAAGTCATGCCCGGTGAACTTTTATATTGGGAAAGTCATCTCCGGTGAACTTTTGTATTGGGAAAGTCATCTCCGGTGAACTTTTGTATGGGAAAAGTCATCTCCGGTGAACTTTTGTATTGGGAAAGTCATCTCCGGTGAACTTTTATATTGGGAAAGTCATCTCCGGTGAACTTTTGTATGGGAAAAGTCATCTCCGGTGAACTTTTGTATTGGGAAAGTCATCTCCGGTGAACTTTTGTATGGGAAAAGTCATCTCCGGTGAACTTTTGTATTGGGAAAGTCATCTCCGGTGAACTTTTGTATGGGAAAAGTCATCTCCGGTGAACTTTTGTATTGGGAAAGTCATCTCCGGTGAACTTTTGTATTGGGAAAGTCATCTCCGGTGAACTTTTGTATGGGAAAAGTCATCTCCGGTGAACTTTTGTATTGGGAAAGTCATGCCCGGTGAACTTTTGTATTGGGAAAGTCATCTCCGGTGAACTTTTGTATGGGAAAAGTCATCTCCGGTGAACTTTTGTATTGGGAAAGTCATCTCCGGTGAACTTTTGTATGGGAAAAGTCATCTCCGGTGAACTTTTGTATTGGGAAAGTCATCTCCGGTGAACTTTTGTATTGGGAAAGTCATCTCCGGTGAACTTTTGTATGGGAAAAGTCATCTCCGGTGAACTTTTGTATGGGAAAAATCATCTCCGGTGAACTTTTGTATGGGAAAAGTCATCTCCGGTGAACTTTTGTATGGGAAAAGTGATCTCCGGTGAACTTTTGTATGGGAAAAGTCATCTCCGGTGAACTTTTGTATTGGGAAAGTCATCTCCGGTGAACTTTTGTATGGGAAAAGTCATCTCCGGTGAACTTTTGTATTGGGAAAGTCATCTCCGGTGAACTTTTGTATGGGAAAAGTCATCTCCGGTGAACTTTTGTATTGGGAAAGTCATCTCCGGTGAACTTTTGTATGGGAAAAGTCATCTCCGGTGAACTTTTGTATTGGGAAAGTCATCTCCGGTGAACTTTTGTATTGGGAAAGTCATCTCCGGTGAACTTTTGTATTGGGAAAGTCATCTCCGGTGAACTTTTGTATTGGGAAAGTCATCTCCGGTGAACTTTTGTATGGGAAAAGTCATCTCCGGTGAACTTTTGTATGGGAAAAGTCATCTCCGGTGAACTTTTGTATGGGAAAAGTCATCTCCGGTGAACTTTTGTATTGGGAAAGTCATCTCCGGTGAACTTTTGTATTGGGAAAGTCATCTCCGGTGAACTTTTGTATGGGAAAAGTCATCTCCGGTGAACTTTTGTATTGGGAAAGTCATCTCCGGTGAACTTTTGTATGGGAAAAGTCATCTCCGGTGAACTTTTGTATTGGGAAAGTCATCTCCGGTGAACTTTTGTATGGGAAAAGTCATCTCCGGTGAACTTTTGTATTGGGAAAGTCATCTCCGGTGAACTTTTGTATTGGGAAAGTCATCTCCGGTGAACTCTTGTATGGGAAAAGTCATCTCCGGTGAACTTTTGTATTGGGAAAGTCATCTCCGGTGAACTTTTGTATGGGAAAAGTCATCTCCGGTGAACTTTTGTATTGGGAAAGTCATGCCCGGTGAACTTTTGTATTGGGAAAGTCATCTCCGGTGAACTTTTGTATTGGGAAAGTCATCTCCGGTGAACTTTTGTATGGGAAAAGTCATCTCCGGTGAACTTTTGTATTGGGAAAGTCATCTCCGGTGAACTTTTGTATTGGGAAAGTCATGCCCGGTGAACTTTTATATTGGGAAAGTCATCTCCGGTGAACTTTTGTATTGGGAAAGTCATCTCCGGTGAACTTTTGTATTGGGAAAGTCATCTCCGGTGAACTTTTGTATTGGGAAAGTCATCTCCGGTGAACTTTTATATTGGGAAAGTCATGCCCGGTGAACTTTTGTTTTGGGAAAGTCATGCCCGGTGAACTTTTGTATGGGAAAAGTCATCTCCGATGAACTTTTGTATTGGGAAAGTCATGCCCGGTGAACTTTTGTATTGGGAAAGTCATGCCCGGTGAACTTTTATATTGGGAAAGTCATCTCCGGTGAACTTTTGTATTGGGAAAGTCATCTCCGGTGAACTTTTGTATGGGAAAAGTCATCTCCGGTGAACTTTTGTATTGGGAAAGTCATGCCCGGTGAACTTTTGTATTGGGAAAGTCAGGCCCGGTGAACTTTTGTATTGGGAAAGTCATCTCCGGTGAACTTTTGTATTGGGAAAGTCATGCCCGGTGAACTTTTGTATTGGGAAAGTCATGCCCGGTGAACTTTTGTATGGGAAAAGTCATCTCCGGTGAACTTTTGTATTGGGAAAGTCATGCCCGGTGAACTTTTATATTGGGAAAGTCATCTCCGGTGAACTTTTGTATTGGGAAAGTCATCTCCGGTGAACTTTTGTATGGGAAAAGTCATCTCCGGTGAACTTTTGTATTGGGAAAGTCATCTCCGGTGAACTTTTGTATGGGAAAAGTCATCTCCGGTGAACTTTTGTATTGGGAAAGTCATCTCCAGTGAACTTTTGTATTGGGAAAGTCATCTCCGGTGAACTTTTGTATGGGAAAAGTCATCTCCGGTGAACTTTTGTATGGGAAAAGTCATCTCCGGTGAACTTTTGTATGGGAAAAGTCATCTCCGGTGAACTTTTGTATTGGGAAAGTCATCTCCGGTGAACTTTTGTATAGGAAAAGTCATCTCCGGTGAACTTTTGTATGGGAAAAGTCATCTCCGGTGAACTTTTGTATTGGGAAAGTCATCTCCGGTGAACTTTTGTATTGGGAAAGTCATCTCCGGTGAACTTTTGTATGGGAAAAGTCATCTCCGGTGAACTTTTGTATTGGGAAAGTCATCTCCGGTGAACTTTTGTATGGGAAAAGTCATCTCCGGTGAACTTTTGTATTGGGAAAGTCATCTCCGGTGAACTTTTGTATGGGAAAAGTCATCTCCGGTGAACTTTTGTATTGGGAAAGTCATCTCCGGTGAACTTTTGTATTGGGAAAGTCATCTCCGGTGAACTTTTGTATTGGGAAAGTCATCTCCGGTGAACTTTTGTATTGGGAAAGTCATCTCCGGTGAACTTTTGTATGTGAAAAGTCATCTCCGGTGAACTTTTGTATTGGGAAAGTCATCTCCGGTGAACTTTTGTATGGGAAAAATCATCTCCGGTGAACTTTTGTATTGGGAAAGTCATGCCCGGTGAACTTTTGTATTGGGAAAGTCATGCCCGGTGAACTTTTGTATTGGGAAAGTCATGCCCGGTGAACTTTTATATTGGGAAAGTCATCTCCGGTGAACTTTTGTATTGGGAAAGTCATCTCCGGTGAACTTTTGTATGGGAAAAGTCATCTCCGGTGAACTTTTGTATTGGGAAAGTCATCTCCGGTGAACTTTTGTATGGGAAAGTCATCTCCGGTGAACTTTTGTATGGGAAAAGTCATCTCCGATGAACTTTTGTATTGGGAAAGTCATGCCCGGTGAACTTTTGTATTGGGAAAGTCATGCCCGGTGAACTTTTATATTGGGAAAGTCATCTCCGGTGAACTTTTGTATTGGGAAAGTCATCTCCGGTGAACTTTTGTATGGGAAAAGTCATCTCCGGTGAACTTTTGTATTGGGAAAGTCATGCCCGGTGAACTTTTGTATTGGGAAAGTCATGCCCGGTGAACTTTTGTATTGGGAAAGTCATCTCCGGTGAACTTTTGTATTGGGGAAAGTCATGCCCGGTGAACTTTTGTATTGGGAAAGTCATGCCCGGTGAACTTTTGTATGGGAAAAGTCATCTCCGGTGAACTTTTGTATTGGGAAAGTCATGCCCGGTGAACTTTTATATTGGGAAAGTCATCTCCGGTGAACTTTTGTATTGGGAAAGTCATCTCCGGTGAACTTTTGTATGGGAAAAGTCATCTCCGGTGAACTTTTGTATTGGGAAAGTCATCTCCGGTGAACTTTTGTATGGGAAAAGTCATCTCCGGTGAACTTTTGTATTGGGAAAGTCATCTCCGGTGAACTTTTGTATTGGGAAAGTCATCTCCGGTGAACTTTTGTATGGGAAAAGTCATCTCCGGTGAACTTTTGTATGGGAAAAGTCATCTCCGGTGAACTTTTGTATGGGAAAAGTCATCTCGGTGAACTTTTGTATTGGGAAAGTCATCTCCGATGAACTTTTGTATAGGAAAAGTCATCTCCGGTTGAACTTTTGTAATGGGAAAAGTCATCTCCGGTGAACTTTTGTATTGGGAAAGTCATCTCCGGTGAACTTTTGTATTGGGAAAGTCATCTCCGGTGAACTTTTGTATGGGAAAAGTCATCTCCGGTGAACTTTTGTATTGGGAAAGTCATCTCCGGTGAACTTTTGTATGGGAAAAGTCATCTCCGGTGAACTTTTGTATTGGGAAAGTCATCTCCGGTGAACTTTTGTATGGGAAAAGTCATCTCCGGTGAACTTTGTATTGGGAAAGTCATCTCCGGTGAACTTTTGTATTGGGAAAGTCATCTCCGGTGAACTTTTGTATTGGGAAAGTCATCTCCGGTGAACTTTTGTATTGGGAAAGTCATCTCCGGTGAACTTTTGTATGGGAAAAGTCATCTCCGGTGAACTTTTGTATTGGGAAAGTCATCTCCGGTGAACTTTTGTATGGGAAAAATCATCTCCGGTGAACTTTTGTATTGGGAAAGTCATGCCCGGTGAACTTTTGTATTGGGAAAGTCATGCCCGGTGAACTTTTGTATTGGGAAAGTCATGCCCGGTGAACTTTTATATTGGGAAAGTCATCTCCGGTGAACTTTTGTATTGGGAAAGTCATCTCCGGTGAACTTTTGTATGGGAAAAGTCATCTCCGGTGAACTTTTGTATTGGGAAAGTCATCTCCGGTGAACTTTTGTATGGGAAAGTCATCTCCGGTGAACTTTTGTATGGGAAAAGTCATCTCCGGTGAACTTTTGTATGGGAAAAGTCATCTCCGGTGAACTTTTGTATTGGGAAAGTCATCTCCGGTGAACTTTTGTATTGGGAAAGTCATCTCCGGTGAACTTTTGTTTTGGGAAAGTCATGCCCGTGAACTTTTGTATGGGAAAAGTCATCTCCGGTGAACTTTTGTATTGGGAAAGTCATCTCCGGTGAACTTTTGTATGGGAAAAGTCATCTCCGGTGAACTTTTGTATTGGGAAAGTCATCTCCGGTGAACTTTTGTATGGGAAAGTCATCTCCGGTGAACTTTTGTATTGGGAAAGTCATCTCCGGTGAACTTTTGTATGGGAAAAGTCATCTCCGGTGAACTTTTGTATTGGGAAAGTCATCTCCGGTGAACTTTTGTATTGGGAAAAGTCATCTCCGGTGAACTTTTGTATTGGGAAAGTCATGCCCGGTGAACTTTTGTATTGGGAAAGTCATCTCCGGTGAACTTTTGTATGGGAAAAGTCATCTCCGGTGAACTTTTGTATTGGGAAAGTCATCTCCGGTGAACTTTTGTATGGGAAAGTCATCTCCGGTGAACTTTTGTATGGGAAAGTCATCTCCGGTGAACTTTTGTATGGGAAAGTCATCTCCGGTGAACTTTTGTATGGAAAGTCATCTCCGGTGAACTTTTGTATTGGGAAAGTCATCTCCGGTGAACTTTTGTATTGGGAAAGTCATCTCCGGTGAACTTTTGTATTGGGAAAGTCATCTCCGGTGAACTTTTGTATTGGGAAAGTCATGCTCCGGTGAACTTTTGTATTGGGAAAGTCATGCCCGGTGAACTTTTTATATTGGGAAAGTCATCTCCGGTGAACTTTTGTATTGGGAAAGTCATCTCCGGTGAACTTTTGTATGGGAAAAGTCATCTCCGGTGAACTTTTGTATTGGGAAAGTCATGCCGGTGAACTTTTGTATTGGGAAAGTCATGCTCCGGTGAACTTTTGTATTGGGAAAGTCATCTCCGGTGAACTTTTGTATGGGAAAAGTCATCTCCGGTGAACTTTTGTATTGGGAAAGTCATCTCCGGTGAACTTTTGTATGGGAAAAGTCATCTCCGGTGAACTTTTGTATTGGGAAAGTCATCTCCGGTGAACTTTTGTATTGGGAAAGTCATCTCCGGTGAACTTTTGTATTGGGAAAAGTCATCTCCGGTGAACTTTTGTATGGGAAAGTCATCTCCGGTGAACTTTTGTATGGGAAAAGTCATCTCCGGTGAACTTTTGTATTGGGAAAAGTCATCTCCGGTGAACTTTTGTATTGGGAAAAGTCATCTCCGGTGAACTTTTGTATTGGGGAAAGTCATCTCCGGTGAACTTTTGTATGGGAAAGTCATCTCCGGTGAAACTTTTGTATTGGGAAAAGTCATCTCCGGTGAACTTTTGTATTGGGAAAGTCATCTCCGGTGAACTTTTGTATTGGGAAAGTCATCTCCGGTGAACTTTTGTATTGGGAAAGTCATCTCCGGTGAACTTTTGTATTGGGAAAGTCATCTCCGGTGAACTTTTGTATTGGGAAAGTCATCTCCGGTGAACTTTTGTATTGGGAAAGTCATCTCCGGTGAACTTTTGTATTGGGAAAGTCATCTCCGGTGAACTTTTGTATTGGGAAAATCATCTCCGGTGAACTTTTGATGGGAAAGTCATCTCCGGTGAACTTTTGTATTGGGAAAGTCATCTCCGGTGAACTTTTGTTGGGGGAAAGTCATGCTCCGGTGAACTTTTGTATGGGAAAGTCATCTCCGGTGAACTTTTGTATTGGGAAAGTCATCTCCGGTGAACTTTTGTATTGGGAAAGTCATCTCCGGTGAACTTTTGTATTGGGAAAGTCATCTCCGGTGAACTTTGTATGGGAAAGTCATCTCCGGTGAACTTTTGTATTGGAAAGTCATCTCGCC